>NW_028261385.1:7151507-7201507 GCF_051295495.1 Thamnophis sirtalis
TTCTCTTTCCTTTCCTCCTTCCTCCCTTCCTCCCTGTCTTTCTTTTCTTTCTTTCTTTCTTTTTTCTTTCTCTTTCCTTCCTTCCCTCCCCCTTCCCTCCCTCACTTTCTTTTCTTTCTTTCCTTATTTATCTCATTCCTTCTTTCCTCCCTTCCTCCTTCTCTCCTTTTCTTTCTTTCTTTCTTTCTCTAACTTTTTCCTCCCTTTCTCCCTTCTTCTATTCTTTCTTTCTTTCTCTTATTCCTTCTTTCCGTCCTTCTTCCTTCCCTCCTGCCCTTTTTCTCTTTCTTTCTCTTTCTCCTTCCTTCCTTCCTCCCTCCTCCTCCCTCCCTTTCTTTCTTTTTTCTTTCTTTCTCTCATTCCTTCTTTCCACACTTCCTCTTTCCCTCCCTCCCTTTCTTTCTTTCTCTTTCCTTCCTTTCCTCCTTCCTTCCTCCCTCTCTTTCTTTCTTTTTCTTTCTTTATCTCATCCCTTCTTTCCTCCCTTCCTCCTTCCCTCCTTTTCTTTCTTTCTTTATTTCTTTCTTTCTTTCTTTCTTTCTTTCTTTCTTTATCTCATTCCTTCTTTCCTCCCTTCCACCTTCCCTCCCTCCGTCTCTTTCTTTCTCTCTCTCTCACTTTTCCTTTTCTTTCTTTCTTTCTTTCTTTCTTTCTTTCTTTCTTTCTTTCTTTCTTTCTTTCTTTCTTTCTTTCTTTCTTTCTTATCTATCTCCCTCCATCCCTCCCTCCCTCCTTCCCCCCTCTCTTTCTTCTCTTCAAAACAGTCTTGATTCCTGGAAACTGCCTGCAGCTTTCTTGACAAGATTTCAAGAATGGTTTCCTCTTGCTTTCTTCCCAAGGCTGACAAACACCGGTTGGGCCAATATCCCCCATCTGATTTTGTGCCAAAGGCAGGACTTGATCAGAATCTCCCAGTTCTGCCCTAATGTCTTAACCATAAGACCAAACTGGCTCTCTCATCTATCTGCCAATAGCTTTCTAAGATGTTTACAATAAACCATGCTAAAAGACACAATGAATAATAGCAGATGCAATAAAATCAAATAAGATGCAAAATGAAAACAGTAGATGCATTGGGCTCTGGAAAGCCTTTGTTGGAAGAAATCCCCATCTGGTTCAATTCCAAGCTGGGAGAAAGAGACTGGAAACATGGAGGCTAATGGGAAAGAAGGTTTAATGATGAAGCAGAACCACCAAGCACATGGTTCTGGGGCAGCTTACAAAATGGAAGTGAGAGATGGGGAGGGAGTTTATAACTTCTCTTGGGCTTTGTACTTGAGCTTCCTGTTCCTGTGCAAGAACATGTATTCTATGTTGAACATGTTGTCAGTTCGATGGTTTGAATCCCTAGCGCTGCATAACGGAGCGAGCTCTGGTTACTTATCCCAGCTTTTGCCAACCTAGCAGTTCGAAAGCATGTAAAAAATGCAAGTAGAAAAATAGGAACCACCTTTAGTGGGAAGAGAACAGCGTTCCGTGAGCCTTCGGTGTTTAGTCATGCTGGAAACAGAGGGGTCTTTGGACAGTGCTGGCTCTTCGGCTTTGAAACAGAGATGAGCACTGCCCCCTAGAGTTGGGAATGACTAGCACATATGTGTGAGGGAAACCTTTACCAACTCCCATGGGGCCGTGTTGGGGTTATGTAGGGATCACAGCTGGCTCGATAGCCAAAGTACAAATCTTAAGTGTTTTGTCTGAGCTACGTTTGGTTGAAGTTTGGAGGCTGTTGCAATAATTCTTATTATGGCTTAAAGGCTTCATCCTGGTTTGGATCTTGGGTGAGGGCCAGAGGTGGGTTCCTACCAGTTCGCACCTATTCGGTAGAACCGGTTCGTCAAATCTACCGAACCGGTTAGAAGAAGTTCCACCAGTGGACCTGGAAAGCAGGCCACACCTACTACAGAAGAGGTTCCAAAAAATTTTGAAACCCACCACACACACACACACACACACACACAGACTCATACAGAGAGAGAAAGAGAAAGAAAAGAAGAAAGGAATAAATAAAAAAAGAAAAAAGAAAGAAAAAGTGAAAGAGAGATGAAAGAAAAAAAGGAAAAAGGGACAGAGAGACAAAAGGAAGGGGGGAGAGAGAGAGAGAGAGAGAGAGAGAGAGAGAGAGAGAGAACACACCTACAGAAGAGGTTCCAAAATGTTTTGAAACCCACCACTGACACACACACACACACACACACACAGACTGACAGAGAGAGAAAGAGAAAGAAAGGAAGAAATAAATAGAAAAAAGAAAAAAGAAAGAAAAAGAGTGAGAGATGAAAGAAAAAAAGAAAAAAGGAACAAAGAGACAAAAGGAAGGAAAGAGAGAGAGAGAAAGAAAGAAAGAAAGAAAGAAAGAAAGAAAGAAAGAAAGAAAGAAAGAAAGAAAGAAAGAAAGAAAACACATGGCTGGCAAGCCACCAGGTCACATGGCTGGCAAGCTACTCCCACAAAGGAGGCCACACCCACAGAGTAGGTTCCAATTTTTTTTGAAACCCACCACTCTTGTGAGGGCTAATCCTATTCCTCAGTCTTTGTTCAGACTCTGCTGCAGGGAGTAATGGATTGCCAAATCTGCATTTCTAAAAACTGCCCCAGCTCATCATCTGCTTGAGGGTAGGAAGCTGGGGCTCTGTGATACTGTCCCCCTTAAGAGGAGGAAATATTTTATCCTGCCTTTTTAAAAAATATTCCTCAAAATATTTCATTCTTCTAGGAGTGAGTGGGGGGGGGGGGGGCTGGCTTCCCACATGTTTCCACATCATTCATATTTCCAGTTTGGGAGAGGTCCAAAGAGAAGCATCTCATGGTGGAAGGAGTCAAACTGGCCAGGGCTGAGGTCGAAGCATAACAATGATCCCAAGAACCAGCGTGAAATCCAATCCCAAATGCGATTAACCCAAAACCAGCCAGCTCACTATGTATTTGTCATTTATTGCATTTAGATAGATTGGATCAAGAATGATGAAACGGACTCACCCAGGAAGCTCCACACTTGATGGGGATTTAAGCATTATATTACACCTGCACATTAAACATCCTGACAGCTTAAGCACACACTTCCCCCCAAAATGTCAAGGAATTCGAAATCTCCGCAGCCGCCTCATCAAACAGAGCAATGGATAAAAGAGCTGGGAGGAAAGAGTGATCTTTCCCATGGCAAAGTTTGAGGGACACTTAGCAGAATAACAGAATAACAGAGTTGGAAGGGACCTTGGAGGTCTTATAGTCCAACCTTCTGCTCTAGCAGACGTCATACCATTCAGGACAAGTGGTCCTTCAATCTGTTATTGCAAAGTTCTAGTGAGAGACACATAGATGGACAGACAGAGAGCCGAAGAGCCAAGATGGAGAGAATAACAGAGTTGGGACCTTGGAGGTCTTCTAGTCCAACCCCCTGCTCAGACAGGAGACCCTAGAATCAGCAGGTGAAACCCTGGACAAGCTCCCGCTAAAAACATCTGCATCAATTTCTCAGCATCCTGTCCCTCAAAGCAAAGTGTTTCGCTTTTAGGAATAAACATTTCTTCTTTCCTCACCGCTGTTTGGATCTCAATTTTTAATTTATTCTTGTGCAGCCCCAAGTTCAAGTTGGAACCCTGAAATTATTCTTCCTTCAAAAGGGTGATTTCTCTTTCTGTTGGGACATTTTTCCTTAGTTCTAGCTTGCTTCTCTCCTTCAATATTTCCATCCGTTGTTGGCTTCAAGGTGTTTTGGAAAATAGTTTGCCTGCCTCGTCTTTCCGAAAGCCCCTCAAATTTCTTCAACCTAGAAGTAAGGAGGAATTTCCTGACAGTGAGAACAATTAACCAGTGGAACAACTTGGCCTCCAGAAGTTGTGAATGCTCCAACACTGGGAGCTTTTAAGAAGAGATTGGATAACCGTTTGTCTGAAATGGGATGGCTTTTCCTACCAGAGCAGGGGGTTGGACTAGAAGACCTCCGTGGTCCCGTCCCGTTCTGTTATTCTGTTAAATGTGACCAGGGGTGGGCTTCAAAAATTGTCCGAACCTACTCTGTGGGTGTGGCCTCCTTTGTGGGAGTGGCTTGCCACCTATGTGACTGGATGGGAGTGGCTTGCTGCCCATGTGACCGGATATGAAGATGCCGACGACACTTGTCAGAACCACCTTAAATTACCTCACACACAGCACTGGCATGCATAAGAATAGGATGTAAACTTGTTTTTTAAAAGGCATCTTTGGTTTGCGTTAAAACAACTTCAACACACGCAATGTTCTGATTGCACCACAAACGCAGTAGTCATCCTTACCTTTCACAGAGGCACTGAGTTTTATAAATAGGAGCATGATAGTGTAGAATAATCATATCCAAGGACCAGTGGTGGGTTTCAAAAAGTTTGGAAGCTCTTCTATAGGTGTGGTAGATTTGATGAACTGGGTCTACTGAATAGGTGCAAACTGGTAGGAACCCACCTCTGCTGTTGTCCCTTCCAGTTCTGTTATTCTGTTAGATGTGACCCAGGGGTGAGCTTCAAAAATTTTAGCAACAGACTCTCTGTCCGGTTGCTAGATAGGCGTGGCCATGGGGGTGTGGGCTAGTCAGCCTCCTGAACCACAACCAAGGTATGTGTGCATTTTCACCCTCCCCAGCCTCCAGAGGTTTTTCTCGAGCCTCCGGAAGGGCAAAAACAGGACGCCTGAGTGGTGGGGTGGGGTGGGTGGGACCAGTGGTTGATTCCGACCAGTTTAGATCAGTTTGACTGAACTGGTAGTGGTATGGCAGTCTGGGTCGCTGGAACTGGCAACGACCCAAGGCTGCTACAACCCCGACCTGGTTCCCTGGTCAACTCTGTTGGTGACGTCATCTTGTTTTTTTTATTTCCGTGCATGCACAGAACAGTTTCTATTGAACTGTGCATGCACGCACAGTGCACATCCAGCATGTGCAAGCACACAACCGAAGCACATGCATGAGCTGAGATGGCGCAGTGGTTAAATGCAGCACTGCAGGCTACTTCGGCTAACTGCAGTTCTGCAGTTCGGCTGTTCAAATCTCACCAGCTCAGGGTTGACTCAGCCTTCCATCCTTCCAAGGTGGGTAAAATGAGGACCCGGATTGTTGTTGGGGGCGATATGCTGACTCTGTAAACCGCTTAGAGAGGGCCCAAAGCCCTATGAAGCGGTATATAAGTCTAACTGCTATTGCTATTGCTATTGACCAAACCAGCAGTTGCGCCAGCCGGAACCCATCCCTGGGCGAGACCAGCCAGGGGTGGGATTTGCAGGTTCGCCGAACTGGGTAGATCCTTAGTTAGAGGATTGCTCAATAATACAATAATACAATAGCAGAGTTGGAAGGGACTTTGGAGGTCTTCTCGTCTAGCCCCCTGCGTAGGCAGGAAACCCTATACCGTTTCAGACAAATGATTGTCCAATCTCTTCTTAAAAACTTCCAGTGTTGGAGCATTCACAACTTCTGGAGGCCAGTTGTTCCACTGATTAATTGTTCTAACTGTCAGGAAATTTATCCTCAGTTCTAAGTGGCTTCTCTCCTTGATTAGTTTCCACCCATTGCTTCTTGTCTTGCCCTCAGGTGCCTTAGAGAATAGTTTGACTCCCTCTTCTTTGGGGCTCGAACCCGTGCGAACCCGCAGCAGCCCAGCCCACCCCTGGGTGTGACTAAATACTGGAACACAATCAGAAATGAACTCCCCTGTCAATGTTCTCCCTGCCATCTGCAGATTCTGCTAGAAACATCAGATCCCTTCTCCGTCAACCGAACTAAACAGTTCTCATGAACAAGCTTGGGGAAGGAAAAAAACCTATAAATCATAGCTGTCAGAAAAGCTGGCACTGTGGCCAAAGAGACAGAAATCAATCTGAAACTCATTTGTTTGTTTGACAAGTGCTTAATCTTGCATTGTTTAATGCCAATCGGGACGACGTTGGGGAGAACACAACCGGCCCCAATGTTATCTGGGATTCCCATTACAGAACATTGCGAAAATTATATATAATATAATATAGTATGATATGATATGATATGATATGATATGATATGATATGATATGATATAATAATATAATATAATATAATATAATATAATATAATATAATATAATATAATATAATATAATATAATATAATATAATATAATATAATATAATATAATATAATATAATATAATATAATATAATATAATATAATATAATATAATATAATATAATATAATATAATATAATATAATATAATATAATATAATATAATATAATATAATATAATATAATATAATATAATATAATATAATATAATATAATATAATATAATATAATATAATATAATATAATATAATATAGTGTGTGTGTGTGTGTGTGTGTGTGTGTGTGTATGTATAGGAGGAGGAGGAGAACCTTGTGGCTGAGTGGTTAACACATCTGCCTAATATGTAATACAGCCCAGGTTCGAATCCCAGTAAGGGTATGGCTAGCTGATGAAAGCTAAACAGCTTGAAATAGAGCTATACTAGTCTCCCTTTATTTATTTATCAGCACAAATACAACACAAATGTAACAAAGGCGATAGTAAAAATATTGGGTTTCTGTCTGGATGGTCTCTTGTGATGAGCCGATAGAGAGAGAATGGAAGCAGTAGACTTCCTCCCATATTTGGGAATACCAGGGGTTGTGACACTAATTACATACCTATTTCCCTGGCTCAGCTGATAAAGGAGGAGAGCCTGTGGCTTAATGGTTAACACATCTGCCTAATATGTAATACAGCCCAGGTTCGAATCCCAGTAAGGGTATGGCTAGCTGATGAGAGCTAAATAGCTTGAAATAGAGCTATACTAGTCTCCCTTTATTTATTTATCAGCACAAATATAATACACACACACACACACACACACACACACACACATATTAAAAAACAACCAACCAAACCCGCTTCCAACTTAATCTTGTTCTCACCCCTTTTCCCTTTCATTCTTTCTTGTTCAGTAGATTTTTTTAAAAAAAGTGGATCAATGACGTTTGGAGTTTTCCCTCCGGTTCATAGGATCAATACATCATTGTTACCGCAGTCAATAATTTTCAGAGTCATGCTAGTGAAATTGGCCTCTGCTGTTCAGCAGGAAGGAGACATTAAATGGGGACAACAGATTAAATTATGCCTTCTGTTGTTGGGTGAGGTAGGCAAGAGAAACAGGGCCGATGAGTTTGAACAGGTTGTTCTGTTCCAGGCTTCCCAAAAGCATGAAGCCGACTTCTTGTCCCGATGAAACCCCTTTTATTTAGGCTAAAGGGAATTCATCTCCAGCAAAGTTTCAGTCAACAGTCTTTCAAGAGATTCCATAATTACAGACCTTTGTCAGGCTTGGAGAGCTGCCAGGCTGATATCTTCCAAACGCCACTCTGTAGCAGACAATACTTGGCAAGAGGTCAGGAACAGATCTTCACATTAATGAACTAATTGTCTCCCGCAAACTCCCCTCCCCTTTTGCTTCTCTTTGTTCCCTATTCACAATTCACCTGTGGCTTTACTCCCTTGTTCCTTAGCTGTTCCCTTCTCCTGGCAGCTCTGCGCATGCACACACTGGGAACAGCCTCCAGCTGTTCTTCTGCCCCACTGATGTCCAACACTGAAGACAGCTGATAACTGTCAGGCATCCCTGGCCTCATCTCTGCCTCTGACACAGAGCCATCATCAGAGACTTCCCCAGACTCCAGGACTGGCCCATTTTCCTCCCCAACCTCTTTACGGTCCGAATCTGCTGCCAGATCCACTGGCCACTGGTGGGCCACAACACAGGTCTAAAACTCAAAGAGTCAAGATATGGCCTGCAGAGTGCTTAGATCTGGCATGTGGGGCCGCCTTGGAAACAGCGAAAGACTGAATGTTTATGTTTATGTTTGAATGTTTATTTTATTTATATGCTGCCCTTTTCCCCCGAAGGGGACTCAGGGCGGCTCACAACTCAACCAAGGGAGAGGGATGCAGACAAAAATTAAAACGACATGCAACAATACATAATTTAAAACACACAAGAGTCATACCATTCGAGAAGGGGGTAAAAGCTTTTTTAGGGACCAGCCTGAAGTGCCTCTGTCAGCAAAACGGAGGTCGGGAGGTCTGCGTGTGGCCTTCCCAAGCTCCCTTTTCACTGGCAGAAGGTTGCAGGAGTCCTTTGGCAGCATGCTCAGTCCACCACAGGTGTCGAGTGATGTTTAGCTGGCCACGCCCACCCTGGCCATGCCCACCTGGTCCCCCAAGATCAAATTCAGCCCTTGTCCAAACAACCTCAGGAGAAATTTCCTGACTCTGAGAATAATTAACCAGTGGAACGACTTGCCTCCAGAGGTTGTGGGTGCTCCAACACTGGAGGCTATTAAAAAGAGGTTGGAGAGCCATTACCACTGGTTTCCCTAGTAGTAGAGACCTTGGCGTTCTTCTAGTCCAGCCTCCTGCTCAATCAGGAGAACCTAAGCTAATTCAGATAAGTGACTGTCTACTCTCTTCTTAAGAACCTCCAGTGATGGAGTGCTTTGCGTCAAAACCCTGGGATGAGGAACCCCCTGAGCTGATCTAACAATCATCCAGCTTCTTCACGTCCAGCTATTTCCCCAAGATCTTCCCTTGCAAGATTGGAGATCACGGGGCACGTCCACCTGGGATGCTGGGTGTCAAGGTTTCCTCCGTTTATACATCACATCCAGTTTTCTCATAATTGCAACCCAAGAGCATACAAAGAACCCTTACAGGAACTGGGAATGTCCAGTCTAATGAAAAGAAGGACTAGGAGAGTCAGGATGGCACCTGTTCCAATATTTGAAGGGCTCCTACCAGAGGTGGGTTCCTACTGGTTCGCACCAGGTTGGTAGAACCGGTTCGTCAAATCTACTGAACCGGTTAGAAGAGGTTCCACCAGTGGACCCGGAAAGCAGGCCACACCTACAGAAGAGGTTCTAAAAAAATTTGAAACCCACCACTCTCTCTCTCTCTTTCTCTCTCTCTCTCTCTCTCTCTCTCTCTCTCTCTCTCTCTCTCTCTCTCTCTCTCTCTCACACACACACACACACACACACACACACACACACAGACTCACATAGAGAGAGAAAGAGAAAGAGAAAGAAAGGAAGAAAGAAAAAAAGAAAAAAGAAAGAAAAAGTGAGAGATGAAAGAAAAAAGGAAAAAGGGACAGAGACAAAAGGAAGGAAAGAGAGAGAGAGAGAGAGAGAGAGACAGAGATAGAGAGAAAGAAAGAAAACACATGGCTGGCGAGCCACTCCCACCAGGTCACATGGCTGGCAAGCCATTCCCACAAAGGAGGCCACACCCACAGAGTAGGTTCGAAAATTTTTTGAAACCCACCACTGGCTCCTACCAAGACACTGTTGGGGAAACTGTTCTCCAAAACGCCAAAAGAAAGAAAGAGGAGAGAGAATGGATGGAAACTAACCAAAGAGAGAAGCAGCCTGGAATTAAGGAGACATTTTCCTAATGGTGAGAGCTATCAACCAATGGAAGGACTTATCTCCAGAAATTGTGGGTTTTCCAAAAGAGACTGGAAAACCATTCATGGTATGGAATCTCCTGCTCGAGCAGGGGTTGGACTAGAAGACCTCCAAGGTCCCTTCTGACTCTACTATGCCATGTTGTGTGTTCTAAGTGCACATGTTTATGTGCTTGAGATGGGGCATATTATGGTAGGTTTAACTGTGAAAGCTGAAGTGTGGAGCTGAGGCAAAACATAGGATGAAGAATTGGGGAACTAGGTGGTTTAGTCTAACAGCAAAAAGTGGGGCTGGGATGAGATGAGACTTTTAATATTTGAAGGGCTTCCACAAAGAAATGGGGGGGGGACCGATTCTCCGAAGCCCCTGAAAGGAGAACAAGAAGCAATGGATGGGAACTAATGAAGGAGAGAAGCAACCTGGGACTAAGGAGAAATTTTCTGACAATGAGGACAATTAACCAGTGGAACGACTTGCCTCCAGAAGTTGTGGGTGCTCCAACACTGGAGGCTTTCAAGAAGAGACTGAACAACCATTGAATTGAAATGGTATAAGGTCTCTGCTTGAGCAGGGGGTTGGACTAGATGACCTCCAAGTTCCTTTTCAACCCTGTTATTCTAGGTTCTGTGGGCTTCTCTGTGTTTGTCATTCCTAGACTCAGAGAACTCCAGTGACCATGTTTAACCATGCTCCCTTCTTTCCCTCCTTCCTCCAGAATAAGATGTTAGAGCCGGTGCTAGTCCCTGTGGTCAACTGTGCTTGTCACCCAGACAAATTTGTGGCAAAGGAATCACTCCGGATCCTTCAGTTCCTCTTCCGGCATCTGAATGCTCAAACCTATGGATGGAAAGCTGTCAATCTTATTCCGGTCCTGGGGAAGTATTTTGCTGATGTACGTCAACCAAATCACAACAAACTAATCCACCACCCCCTCTCTCTCTTCTCTCTTTATCAAAAAGGCTTAGAAACAGTTTAGCAACAACTGTGTTGTTCTCATCTAAAAGAGTGTGTGAGCTTGCAGTTGATCATTGAGCTTGTTTGCTCAGCCAAAATGTTGCAAAAAGTGATCAGGTTGCAAAAAGTGATCAGGTGGCCCCCCAAGACTCTGCAACCATCATAAATACGAGTAAGTTTGCCAAGCCAAATTTTTTTTAACTATATATTTTTTTATTTTCAAAACAAACATACAAATCGTCCTTCTGTTGATTACAAAAGGCTTTTGTGCATCTCTTCCACCGTCATCAAGTATAATTCATATTGACTCTAGTACAGTGTTTCTCAACCTTGGCAACTTGAAGATGCATTCGCTGGCTGGGGAATTCTGGGAGTTGAAGTCCAGACATCTTCAAATTGCCAAGGTTGAGAAACACTGCTCTAGTATCTTAACTCAGATGTTTATACATATTACCATAATGGTAATGATACCATTATCACACCTCCACTTTTATTTGACTATTATTGTTTAAACGTCCTTCATCATAAGATATACCAAAATTTAATAGATAACCACATACTGGCATTTCATTTACTTATTTATAAAATCCTCCATTAACACTAAATCCTCATATCCTATTCCAGCTAAACATCCATAATATTTAATAACAAAATTTTCTAATCCTCCTTTCCAAATCCCTGTTTACAATTTACATCCAGTTTCCTTATATTATACTCATACATATATAGATATAAATTATTAGCATTGTCCTTTCTTTATTTGACTATATCCTATATCATAACATTTTCACCCTAATAATCAAAACTTAACTGTGTCTAATTTAGATCTTTTTTATTGTTATTATTATTATTATTAATCTTTATATATAGCCCAAAAGGATTTATAGCCTCACCTTCATGGGTATCATTCAATATTCATAACCAATTATTCCTTATCATAACACTACACATTGTATACATTACTATCATTATCATTTTTTTATTTAACTGTATCCATTGTCACTAAATTTAACTAGGTTTAGCTAGTTTTAAATTATACTCTTCCATCTATCAACCTGTATCTTTCCAGTAACAAAACAATCTAATATCTTCTGCCATTTGTGGAACCAGTCCTCCAAACATCCTCTTAATCAAATCTGTATGGACTCCTCTTAGCAACTCCTTGCTTGTCAGCAATGTTATCAAATATTTTGCAGATAGGATTTCATAGTCCATAAATTCTTTAATTATTTCTTCTTCTTCTTCTTCTTCTTCTTCTTCTTCTTCTTCTTCTTCTTCTTCTTCTTCTTCTTCTTCTTCTTCTTCTTCTTCTTTTTCTTCTTCTTCTTCTTCTTCCCCTTCCTCCTCCTCCTCCTCTTCCTTTTTCTCCTCCTCCTCCTCCTCCTCCTCCTCCTCCTCCTCCTCCTCTTCCTCCTCCTCCTCCTCCTCCTCCTCCTCCTCCTCCTTCTTCTTCTTCTTCTATATCTTGCCCTTTGAAATAAATTTCCTCTCTATTTAATTCCTCTTTCAATATTCCATTCTTTCTTTTTCCAGAAATAAACCAATTGCCATAAATATCAACAAGTTTAATATCCTTATATTCATCTTCCATTTCAGTTTTTTGAGTTTCAATCGCCTCGTTTTGCATTTGAAAACCATCCTCAGATCCCTGCTGCATTTATATTTTTGGATGCTGAGAAGGCCTTTGATCGAGTTAACTGGCAATTTCTGTTGAAGATACTGCAAAAAATGCAGATAGGAGATAATTTTTTACAGTCAATTAAAGCAATATACCAACAGCAAACAGCACAAATCATAGTCAATGGAAGTCTAACAGACTCTTTTCAAATTGGAAAAGGTACAAGACAGGGCTGTCCTTTGTCCCCATTATTGTTTATTATAACTTTGGAAGTATTGTTGAATAAAATACGGGGCTTGGATGGTTTAAAAGGGATCAAGATTAGGCAGCAAGAATATAGAGTCCGCGCTTTTGCGGATGATTTGGTCATAATATTGGAACAACCGCAGGAATCCAGTATGGTTTTAATGAATATGATTAATCAATATGGTCAAGTGTCGGGCTTTAAAATAAACTTAGGAAAAACCAAAATATTAGCTATAAATATGAATATTAAACAAAAGGAAGAATTAGGAGTGATGCTAGGATGTGAGGTAGTTAAAAAAGTCAAATATCTTGGAGTTAACATTTTAACTTCAAATGGGAAATTATATAAGCATAATTATGAACCACTTTGGCATAGCATACAGACAGAGATGAAAAAAATGGGAGAAATTGCACCTATCTTTGCTGGGTAGGATAGCGGCAGTGAAAATGAACATTCTACCAAAATTTTTATTTCTCTTCCAAATGTTACCTATACTAAAAAAAGATGCGAACCTTTTAGAATGGCAGAAGGGTATCAACAAATTTGTGTGGGCAGGAAAGAAGCCGAGGGTAAAGATGAAAATAATGCAAGATGTACGTGAGAGAGGAGGATTGAAACTACCTAATTTAAAACTATATTATGATGCAGTGGCATTATCTGTAATTAGTGATTGGATTCACTTAACCAATGATAGAATATTGAACATTGAGGGACACGATCTGCTATTTGGTTGGCATGCTTACCTGTTATTCAACAAAAAATTGGATAAGAACTTTAAAAGTCATATTTTAAGAAATGCTTTATTGCGGGTCTGGAAGAAATACCAATATAAATTAAATGACAAGATACCCATGTGGGCAATTCCTAGACACGCAATTGAAAATATGAATACAGCACAAAAACAGGACAGAATTACCTACAGACAGCTTCTTACCTCGGAAAGGGGGGTATTACAATTAAAATCTTTAGAGGTATTAAAAGAGGAGAAGGTAGTTCAAACATGGTTCCAGTATGGGCAATTACAGGCTAGGTGGAAAATAGATCAAAAAATTGGTTTTATTCAAGTTGAGGATAATCTGTTTAAACAAATAAGAGATCAAAGCTTAATGCATATAAAGAGGATATATAATGTATTAATACAGATGGATTCGGAAACAGAATTAGTTAAAGATTGTATGATAAAATGGGCTCAAAATATTGAGGAACCAATAATGTTGGATACATGGGAAAGAATTTGGGTAAGAAATGTGAAATTTACACAAGCTCAAAATCTGAGAGAAAATTTTTACAAGATGTTCTATAGATGGCATTTAGATCCTAAAAAGTTGGCTTCTATGTATCCGAATGTACAGCCTAAATGTTGGAGGTGTGGTTCTCTCGATGCTACATATTATCATATATGGTGGACCTGCCAAAAGGTTAAGGCATTTTGGATAAAAATATGGTGGGTCATGCAAAATGTTTTTAAAAGAAGGATAAAGTTTAGTCCTCAGTTATTTTTACTAGGTATATGTACTGACTTTACAGTGGTAGAGACCAATTTGATTCTGCACCTGATAACTGCAGCAAGACTGTTGGTGGCGCAATATTGGAAGAAGGAAGACTTGCCTACAATCCAAGAATGGACATTGAAAGTAACAAACTTAGCTGAAATGGCTAAAATATCGGCATATCTCAAAGATCATTCAAATGAGAGATATAAACGAGACTGGAAAAAAGGATTGACTATATACAAAATAAATACGGGACTAAGAAATTCCAGTTAGCCTATGCTTAAGATCAGAAATGATTTAAACTGTTAAAAGTCAGTTCAGTAAGAAGAAGCTAAGGTCAATCGAGAATGTCATTAATTTCTTTATTTCTTTTTTCTCAATAGATTTTAGACGGTGTTAGTTAAAAATCCATACCGGGTATGGGTTCTGGGAAGTCGGGGGGGGGGGGGGGAGGAGGAAGGGGGGTGGGGGGGTGGAGGGAGGGAGGGGTACACACAACAAAAAAAATTGTACAATGTCTTAATGATTGACAAATGATGACATATTTGTGTTTTTTTTTAAAGAAAAATAAAAAAGTTCTGTTTTCGAAAACCATCCTCAGTTTTTTCATCATATTTTATAGTTAAATGATCAAAGTATTCCAATTTTCTCTCAATTTTTTTTCCTCTGTATTTAATAATTTTTGCAGTTCTGAAAATATTCCTTGCAAGTTCAGAGCCCCTACGTTGTCTGCCATATTCATACACAGTTGCTTTCGCTTAGAAGGTCAACAAGATTAAAACATACATTCACAAAGACTGCTGTTTTCCCGCATGCTGTTCTCAGCTCTCTGTGAACAAAAACAATCTTCAAAGGGACAACTGTGGGCTCTTATCAGATCGTATCCAAACAACCAAGCAGTAAACCGTGCAATGCCGAAGTCAAGGAAATCCGTGAGAGAGAAAAAAAGAATGTTCCGTCTTTGAATACACAAAAACTCCAATCAGCCTCTGAGATGGGGATTTTTTTTTGTATCTCTTTTGTATATCAAATTAAACAAAGAATCCAATCTTTAAATGACTTTAAAAAGAAATACCCACAATGATAAAAGAGGAAAAAAATTAATCTGTAGCTTACAGAAAGTCACAAAGAAAGGTTAGAAGATGAAAACTTAATCCATCCATTTGAAAAAGGTTTGCTTAGATTCAATCTATGTAAATAACATTTAAAAAGTAAGATAACTACTGTCCAAAACCATTCCAAAATTCAAATTCGCCGCTAAGTTCTTCTATTAATTGATTTAAATTAGTTTTTAAGTTTTATAGGCAGTCCCTTTTTTTAAGAACAATAAAAATTCCTCACCAGCTGTAAACACGTTCTTTTTCCACATCATTTTGGAGCCGCCCCGACTTTGTCAGCCTTTTGACTGGATTTTTTATCACTGGCTTGAAGATCTTTTCTTGCTTCCTTTGGAGATTTTGCGATATCCCCGAGATCAACAAGACATAACCTTCCTATTCACCATCTCTTCGGGATGGTTTAGGTCCGTTGGGACCCCCCAGTGATAAAAGTGTCGGCTGTGATCTCAGAGCATTGAGATCGCACGTTGTCTCGTCCCGACTTTGACCCCTCCTCTCCCCAAGAGCCAAATTTTGGTTGTTTGGTTGTTTGATGGAATGAAATATTGGATGACTGTCAGCCTTCGTCCTTCTTTCCATCTGATCTCTAGACAGACCCTATCCTGTAAAGTCCCAAAGCCACTCTTCCAAGTATAAACAAAAGAATTTGGTGTTTTCTTTATTGAATCAGTCGATTTAGCTGTTTCTGCCAACTCTACCAACCTTTTCTTTGCATGTGTCTAGGCTGCTGCGCAGAATACATGAAATGGAGTGTGGTGACTTCCAAACAAATCGAAGAAGTTTTCCTGGGTGAGTTTCAAAGTTCCCTCGCTTGAAGCGGAGACTTTCTCTCCAGAAGCTCTGTCGCTGATCAGAGTTGGTTCTTATTTATATTAAATAAGCATGCCAACCATATACCAAATCATACCCTTCAATGTTCAGTATTCTAACCTCTTTTGAGTTGATCCAATCACTAATTATTTGATAAAGCTACTGCTTCATAATATAGTTTTAAGTTTGGCATTTTCAAACCTCCTGTCTCACGTACATCTTGCGTTATTTTAAGTTTTATTCTTGGTTTCTTCCCTGCCCAAACAAATTTATTAACACCCTTCTGCCATTCTTCCAAATTTGCATCTTTTTTTAGTATTGGTATCATTTGAAAAAGAAATAAAAACTTAGGCAAAACATTCATTTTTACTGCTGCTATCCTTCCCAGCAAAGACAGTTATAGTTTTTCCCATTTCTTCATCTCTACCTGTATTCTATGCCATAATGGATCATAGTTATATTTATATAATTTCCCATTTGAGGTTGTAATATAAACTCCTAGATATTTGACCTTTTTTTACGATCAGGCATCCTATTATTCTTTCCAATTCTTCTCTTTGATTTATGTTCATATTTTTAACTATCATCTTTGTTTTCCCTAGATTTATTTTAAACCCAGATACTTGACCGTATTGATTAATTATGTTCATTAAAGCCATAGTTGATTTCCCCGGTTGGGTTAAAGTTACAACCAAGTCATCCGCAAATGCTCGTAGTCTGTATTCATAATGCCTAATCTTAATTCCCTGTAAATCATCTGATCCCTGTATTTTACTCAACAATAACTCCAGGGTTAAGATAAACAATAATGGAGATAGGGGACACCCCTGTCTTGTTCATTTTTCAATTTTAAAAGATTCTGTTAAACTACCATTAACTATAATTTGTGCTGTTTGTTCCTGGTATATTGCCTTGATAGATTGCTCTCCAAATTGCATCTTTTGTATTATTTTCATTAAAAATAGTCAATTCACTCGATCAAATGCTTTCTCCGCATCCAAGAATATGAGCGCTGCGGGGACTTGGTTGTTCTTTCCCAGATACTCCAATATATTAACAATTTGTCTTACATTACTTTTCATTTGTCTCCCTTGTATAAAACTAGATTGATCATTGTGGATCACTTGTTGTATAACTAACACCAACCTATTTGCTAATATTTTAGCAAACATTTTATAATCTGTATTATAATCTGTATTATGTAATCTGTATTATACTCTGTATTATAATCTGTATAGGCCTATAATTTTTTGGCTGGCTGAGATCTTGATCTTCTTTTGGAATCAGGGAGATAAAGGCTGTTCTGCAAGGTGGAGGTACCCTTCCTTCCAATTGGATTCTATTAAATAGTTCCTTAAGAGGTTCTACCATTTCTAATTGTAATTTTTTATAATAAACCACTGTCAGTCCATCTGTACCAGGTGCCTTCCCAACTTTTAACTGTTTAATTACCAAGAGGATTTCCTCCGAAGTTATTGGTTGGTTCAATCTCTCCCTTTGCTCATCCGTAACTATAGGGATTTTCTCTTTTTCCAAGTACCTATCTATGTCTAAACTTTGTATTTTATCACCAGTGTGCAATCTTGTATAAAATTCTAAAAAAAGCCTTTTTAATCATATCCTGTTGATAAATTTCTTTACCTTTATAATCTATTTTTTCTATAGTATGAAATGTTTTTTTTTCCTCATCATATATGCTAATCATCTACCTGGTTTATTTGCATTGCAAAAAGTATTATGTTTAGCATATAATAAATTAGTAGCCACCTGATCTGACATTAACATATTAAATTGCGCTCATAATAAAGTGATTGCCTCTTTTGTCTTCTTATCACCTGGGTTAGATATTAGCTCCTGCTCTTTCTTCTTTATCTCTTCCTCTAATTCCTTTCATTTTGCCCCATGTCTATGTCTAAATAGATTCTTTATGTTTATTAAAATTCCTCTCATATACGCTTTACTTGCATCCCAAACCATTTCCATAGATGTTCCCTTATTCATATTAAAAGCAAAATATTCTTTCCACAGTTTTTTACATTCATGAACATTTTTCTCATATCTAAATAAATTTTCATTTAACCTCCAAGACCTTCTAGGTTCCTTCCCATATTCCAGTTCCATCCAAACTGGGTTATGATCTGTTAAGGCTCTCGAGCATATCTTCGTCTTCTTTACCTTAGAAAGAAAATCATTTGTGATTAATATAAAATCAATCCTAGAAAAGGATTGATGCCTATCAGAGAAAAATGTAAAGTCCTGTTCTTTAGCATTCCTTTTCCATCAGATGTCTCTTAGCTCAATATCGTCCATCATATCAAAGAAAGACTTAGGTAATCTTGCACATGTTTGAATATTTTGCAATGGACCCTTCTTGTCTTTCTTGGTATCTGTTGTGACTCAGCAGAAGTTTGCTGTGAGTTGAGTCGGGATGCAGGAATAACAATGCAGCTAGGGCTCGTTAGTGTCGTCTTCTGGAGATAAAAGGACTGATGGTGCCACGCCCTGGTTGCAAAAGTCAACATTCACTTGTTCGTTCGTGGTTCGGCGTTCATCGGTTGTGGTTTGTTTGTGAGAGGCACTTGGATAAGTGATTTTTCTGTAACCCTGATTCAAAGAGACACTTGGAGAAGTAATTTGCTTTCTTTCTGTAAACCTGGTGTTGCTGTAATAGCTCTTCATTTTTGCATTCTGCTGCGTAACCTTTTTGCCAGAGACATTATTTATGTTTATTTTGGGCTCGCAGCCAGTGTGAGCCAGGACTGATAAAGTTATTTCCTTTTAAGTCTGTCTGTCGAAGAAGGGGGGTCAGAACAGTATGCAATACTCCATTCCAGTCACACAGTAATATACACGATCTATAATCCCATTGTATTAACTTAGTATGGAGCAACTTATAAAATTTTTCTTGTTGTTGATTGGGGGCGTATACTCCCATCAAGAGTTCCTTTTGTCCTTCTAATAGTAGTTCAATTGCAATATATCTTCCTTGAGAATCTGCTTCAATTAATTCAGCCTTTAAATCCCTTCTTAATTATATAACTATACCATTTTTCTTCTTCGCGGCAGAAGCTACAAAATGTTGTCCCAATCTTGCATTCATCAAGTATTTCTGATCATTTGTTCTAATATGTGTTTCTTGCAGAAAAATTATATCGTTTTTAAATTGTTTCAAATAGTGGTATATTTTTTTCCTTTTTCGTGGTGAGTTTAAGCCATTGACATTCCAGGTTAAAAATTTAATTGTCATCTTCAGCTCCCTGAAGCTTTTAAAGAGCCATCTGGAAATCCTGTAGTTTGATCTTCGGCCTGGCTCCTCCCACGGCTTCTGTGTTAATGTTTATAGTTTCTTGAGTTGTTGTCTGGGCTTATTGCATCTTTAATTCTTGTTCCTTGCGTTTGGTAGCCACTCGGGTTTGTCTTTACTCCATAATTCCTTCTGTCTCCACAAGAAGATTCAAAGCTTGGGCCACATCCAATGATACTTGAGTATCTTGCTGTCTGGCCTCTCCTGCTTGCTCCCTTTCTCTGAATCCTGGAGATGGAGGGTAACCAGCCTTTAATACGTTGCTGTAAAAATCTCTGGCCTTCCAAACTGAGGTGAGACGATGTCTTTGCTCCAAGTAATTCACCACTAATCTGGCTGGGACTTCCCATCTATATTGTATCTGGCAGTTTTTAAGTTCATCCACTAGGAATACACAGTCTTTCCTAGATTTCAACATTTTTGGTGGGATTTCCTTCAAAACTATCACCTCCTTACCTGCAATCTGCAACTTGGTTTTATAGGACGCTTGTAATATCAGGTTCCTTATATTCCTAGTAGCAAAGTAGACTACAATGTCTCTTGGTAATTGTTTCTGTCTGGCAATCCACAAATTAACATGGTATATTTTGTCCATTTGCCAATCATACTCAGCTCTTGGTTGAACAATTAATTGATCAAAAGCCTCTGCAAGAATCTCTTTCAGATTTTCTTGGTTATTCCCTTTCAGGCCTCTTTTTCTCAAAGCAAATTCCATCACTCTATTTTATATCATTGTAATTTCTGCTTTTGACTTATCAGCCTTATTTTCAACTTTAATTCAACCTCTTCAACTTTACTTTCTAGATTAACATCCGACTGGTTCATTTCTTCCACTCTATCATCCAATGAGGATACATAGCTAGCCAAACCTTTAAAGGCTTCCACTATGTCTTCTCTTATTTGCTGGTTACGAGTCTGGATTAGCTCCTTGATCCCAGATATTTCCTCCGAAACCTCCTTAAAGGCAGATGTAACCTTTTCCCTCTATCTTAAGTTCTAAAGCAGTTCTTTTAAGGCGCATTGCAGCACATCAAGAGTTAAAGCCTCAGCAGCGGGGGGGGGGGGGGAGGTAATTTATTTGTCGGGGCTGGAGAGCTGCCAGCGCTCTTTCTGTTCTGTTCTGTTCTGTTCTGTTCTGTTCTATTCTATTCTATTCTATTCTATTCTATTCTATATTTTTCTATTCTATTGTACCCTTTTTTTCTATTCTATTCTATTTTTTCTATTCTATTTCTATGCTAGGCTATGCTATGCTAGGCTATGCTATGCTTATTCTATTCTATTCTATTCTATTTCTGTTTCTATTCTTATTTTTACTCTATTTTTATTTCCGTTCATTCCATTCCATTCTATTCTTTGTTTCTTGTCCTGCCTTCAGATGCTTTGAAGAATAGTTTGACTCCCTCTTCTTTATGGCAACAACTGAGATATTGGAAGACTGCTATCATGTCTCCCCTAGTCCTTTTTTTCGTTAAACTAGACATACCCAGTTCCTGCAACCGTTCTTCATACGTTTTAGCCTCCAGTCCCCTAATCTTCTTGGTTGCTCTTCTCTGCACTCTTTCTAGAGTCTCCACATCTTTTCTACATTGTGGCAACCAAAACTAGGACTGTGGTGGCTTTTTTGGCTGATGCATTACATGCTGACTCATATTTTAGTGGCTGTCCAATAATGTCCCTAGATACTTTGAATGTCCTAATTGAACATAATTAACAGAATAACAGAATATCTGCTGTTACCACCAGCCACAGCTTAATTTCAAATTGAGCATCTCAAAAGCCAGATTCCGTGTTAAAGTTGTGGTTAAATAGAAACCAATCAACATTTTCCAAACTCATTGGTAGCCTCACATTGCAATGAAGAAGGACATGCATTCAATTTTGCAGCTACTAAGATTGTTGGCCGAACAGGTACAAAAGCAGCCATGGAAATGATTGAAGCCCAGGAAACGGTCTCCTTGTCAGTCAACAGTCAATCAGGTACCTATGAGTTACTAATCTCCCTGCCAAGTCCTGTTTCCACGACGTTCCTTCGTGGTCTTTCACAACGTAAGAATTATCTTCGTGCTTTCTCCATCTCCTTAAAGATCCATCTCCACCTGGGCACCCTATTTTTTTGAACTATTACCATCTGGCAGACGGTACAGGACAATAAAATCAAGGACAAGTAGACTGAAAAAGAGCTTCCATCCCAGAGCAGTATCTATCTTGAATTCTACGGTAGAGGGCAACAGAAGTGCAATATCAGGAGTTTTCAATTTCATTGTATAGAATGTATAGTTCTATACAATTGTATAGTTTTATTTTTAATGTATAATATACACTGAAGAAGGCACAACTTTGTTGTACGGGGTACCAAGACAATAAAGGATTAAACTATTTAACTATGATAGTTTGGTCTCGGAGATGCTTAGGATGACTTTGGAGAGGAGCTGGCTGCTAATGAGATCTGGGTTGATCCGATGGCCGCACTGCCGGAAGATTACTTCCATGGACTCAGCTGCAGCCTGAGCCACGGAAGCTTCGCGATCCTCTTGCAGATCCCGGAGACCTGGAAGGAATCCAGAAAAGAAATCATTCCCGGGATCCACCTTGAGAAGCAACTCTGATAAGCGACAGAGCTTCTGGAGAGAAAGTCTCCACTTCAAGCGAGGGAACTTTGAAACTCACCCAAGAAAACGTCTTCGATTTGTTTGGAAGTCACCACATCCCGTTTCATGTATTGTGCGCAGCAGCCTAGACACATGCAAAGAAAAGGTTGGTGGAGTTGGCAGAGATGGCTAAATCAACTGATTCAAGAAAGAAAACACAGAATTCTTTTGTTTTATACTTTGGGACTTTACGAGATGGCCCCAGGAATTGGGATTGTCTAGAGATGGAATGGAAAGAATTTCATACGACTCATATTTATGACTGTTGCAGAGTCACCTGATCACTTTTTGCAACCTTCGGGTGAGCAAACTCCAGAAGGAAGCCAGATTCATTTAACAACCACAGTGATACCCTTAAGAAAGGGGGCCGTGTGTGTGTGTGTGTGAGAGAGAGAGAGATAATGGTCAGTATGCCTGGCCTTAGGCCACCTGCCTGCCCTGGTTTTTCCTCCCCTCCTTCCAGAGTTTGCATTTGGGGTTACCAATTAAGATGGCCGCTGCCTCTCGGGACGAAGAATTCCAACTTTTCAAGAATTCTAGCATCTGCTTCAACATTTCCGGCAGGTTTTCCTTGCATCGATTGATCTGGGGAACACAAGGCCACAAACAAGGCAATGAGCTATGTAGCTTCCTCTTTTTTTCTTTCTAAGGGTTCTAGTCCTCATGTCCTCAGTAACAATACCTTACATATTGTATTGTATCCTACTCTACTCTACTAAACTATATTATTATGATACTATACTTTATTATACTAAACAATATTAGTATACTATACTGGACTTGATTGGACCGGATCGGACTATTGTACAATGCAATACAATATAATCATATTACATCATATAGTATAGCATAGTATATATAAGAGGCGAGGTGGCGCAGTGGTTAAATGCAGCACTACAGGCTACTGCTAGATCAGCAGTTCAGCGGTTCAAATCTCACCGGCTCAGGTTGACTCAGCCTTCCATCCTTCCGAGGTGGGTAAAATGAGGACCCAGATTGTTGGGGGCAATATGCTGACTCTCTGTAAACCGCTTAGAGAGGGCTGAAAGCCCTATGAAGCGGTATATAAGTCTACTGCTATTGCTATTGCTATAAGTATATATAGTATTACATTGTATTATACACACACACACACATTTATGTTATTAAAGACAGTTTTATTCAAGTTAAAACCATAAAGGAAAATAAAGAAAAATAGTAGGTAGTGAAAAACAAATAGAAATAAAAGGGAAAGAAAGATGATAAGGAAATGGACTCTGATCTTCTAAATGCATTTATGTTTTGCCCTCTTTAAATCGTAATTTCCCTTTTCCGAAAACTGCCATTTCTAATCCTTAAACCCACAAGTCAGCAAGGTTTCTAGTCCTTATGGTGGCATAGAACCTCTGCTGCTCCTGAGGGAGCAACAACCCAAGAAGTATCCCTCTAATCAGTTTAGTCTAGTGCTTGAGGCCTCAGGCAACAAACCAGGAGCCAGTGAGTTCTAGTCCCTCCTTTGGGATGAAAGCCGACTGGGTGATTTTGGGCCAATCACTAGGAGATGGAGAGTTCGAGTCCCACCTTTCACATGAAAGCCTCCTGGGTGACTTGCAGAGTACTAGTCATGCCATAGGCATGCAGGCCTCCTGGATGACTTTGGTCCAATTCCTCTCCCTCACAGAGTTGTTCGGAAGGAAATTGGTGGAGGAGAGGGAGGAGAAGCATTAGGGATGTCCACCATCTTGAATGATTTATCAAAAGAAGAAAGGCAGGAGAAAAGAAATATATTATACTCTAATTGGAAGAAAAGGCACCAGCTAGGCTCCTACTTACCACCTCCAAGCAGATGCTGGAATACATGTTCTGGAGACTGGTGTAAATCTCGTAGTCAAACAAAGTCCCTGGAACCTCCTCCCACTTCATAAAGGAGACGCAGGAAGTCAGGGTGTTCCTGGAGATCTGGGCCGAGGGAGGAAAGGAGGCATCAGAGGATCCGGTTCTGAGGTTGTCCATCTTCTGCAGAGAAAACCCAGCCTTCTCCTTGCTCAGGGGTGGGAAAGGGGATGAGCCACCCTGAGAGGAAGCTATGGCAGGGCAAGGGTGCCCCTGAAGGCCAGAGTTCCCCACAATTCAACCCTGATTCTCAGGGTTGAAAACAACCCCCTAATCCAAGAAAGACTCAACAGAAAACCTACACCCACATCAAAATGATCTGGCATTAAGCAGAGGTCAAACCCTCCCTTCCAGCCTACTGATGCTGTCACCTAGTTGGGTCAGGAAAGCCCTGCCATAAAACAACCAGGGTCAGAGAGCACCAAGGACCATACAACTTGAGGGTTGTCCAGAATCTTTTTGCCTTCTCCAGAGGGTCCACATGATGCAACCATGTTGCTCTGAGTGAAGATGGGGGTACAGCGTGGTCTCATGGAGAAGGGAGCATGAAGAGAGCAGGAGCTTAGTTGACTCCGCCCTTCAACTCACCTCTTGGGTCCGACTATTAGCCAACTGGATGATGAGAGGAATCAGGCTGCGGAGGATGGATTTGGTCAGATTCCCCTCTGTCTCCTTGACCCCTTTTAAGATCAGGCCAAAAACGGTAATGGAGGTGTTGCGCAACTCGGTGTCCTCCTACAAAGAAAGAGAAACGTATCAATCCCTCTAATAGCATTTAGGAAGTGGGAGGTGTTGTGAGAACCTAGAAGTAAAAACTGCAACACACACAACAGTCAGGTGAACAAAATCTGAGAGCAGAAATTTCAGGTGAGAAAAAGTCTCACATTTGATTCTCCTTTGTTTCCTTAAAGAGAAAGGCAGGGCGGGATCCACTAAACCTAGAATAAAAGCCTTCATAACTCCCATCCTCTTCACCTGTCTGAGATTCCCACTCACTTGATCCCACTTGATCTGTCTCAGATTCCCACTCACGAGACAAAGGAAGGGGAGTCTGGCAACTGTTTCTCTAGACAAGGCCATGCCAATGGTTGGCCATGGGGTGCCAAAGGCTTACAGACCAACCTCTATGGTGTGATTGAGGGAGTTGTTTTCCCATCGTAGCAGCCTTCAGATGTGAGGACTCCAACTCCATTATGCTGGCTGGAGAGTTCTTGGAGTTGAAGTCCTCACCTCTTCAAGTTGCCACGGGGGAGAAATACTGATGGAGACCAGAGTTTCCCAATCTCAGCAGCTTTCAGATGTGGGGACGTCAACCTCTGGAGTTCTCAGACCAGCAGAGTTGAAATCCACACACCTTAAAGTGTCTGAGATCAAGCAACACCAATCTGGATTTTTAATAAATATGGAGAGTGATTGATGGTGGTTTGGTGAAGCTGAAGAGAGTGGCAACCTTCATTCTCTTCCACCCCACCTGGCATTTCTCCAGCTCTCTGGAGGAGCTCAATGTTCATCTGCAAGCTCACACACTCTTTTAGATGAGAACAACACAGTTGTTGCTGAACTATTTCTAAGACTTTTCGATAAGATTAGAATTCTTCAGATTGTACCCAGGCGATCTTTATGGGAGAAAAAGAGAGAACGGAGGGAGATGAAGAGAGAGAGAGGGGTGGTGGTGGATTAGTTTGTTGTGATTTGGTTGACGTACATCAGCAAAATACTTCCCCAGGACCGGAATAAGTTTGACAGCTTTCCATCCATAGGTTTGAGCATTCAGATACCGGAAGAGGAACTGAAGAGTACGGAGTGATTCCTTCGCTACACACTTGTCTGGGTGACAAGCACAGTTGACCACAGGGACTAGCACCGGCTCTAACGTTGTATTCTGGAGGAAGGAGGGAAAGAAGGGAGCGATTAAACATGGTCACTGGAGTTCTCTGAGTCTAGGACTGACAAACAAAGAGAAGCCCAATGAACCTAGAATAACAGGGTTGAAAAGGAACTTTGAGGTCATCTACTCCAACCCCCTGCTAAAGCAGAGACCTTATACCAGTTCAAATCAATGGTTGTTCAGTCGCTTCTTGAAAGCCTCCAGTGTTGGAGCACCCACAACTTCTGGAGGCAAGTCGTTCCGCTGGTTAATTGTCCTTATTGTTAGGGAATTTCTCCTTAGATCTAGGTTGCTTCTATCCTTCATTGGTTTCCATCTATTACTTCTTGTTCTCCTTTAGACGTCCTCCAAGAGGATCCGTCTCCAAATTGATCATTCAGATCTTCCAGGGATGCCTCTATCTTTGTAGAAGAGAGGCCACTGTAGCTGAGGGCATCCTCTTTCTGGTGGTTGTCTTCTTCTCCTCCTTCTATCCTTCCTAACCTTGTAGACTTCCTAGAGAGTGAGGTCACAGCTGCTGCTCCCTTGAAAGTCCCTCACTTCCTGCCCCTCATCTCTTACCTCGAAGGGGTGCTGGAGAAGATACCCCAGACCACGAATAGCAAATATTTGGATGAGGGGATATGGCTGAGTCATCCAGTCTTGGAGGACATTGAAGATGTCCTTCATGACAAAGAAGTGTCCGACCTCCGGATGATAGAGAAGCTGGGGAAGAAGAGTGGAGAGACAGAGCATTAGCAAAGCAAAGGAAGGGAACTTTCCTCAGAGCTTCTATGAAGAGATGCCACATTCAGCCATGACAGGGAGAAGAAAAGAAAAGACAGTCCTCATATAGTGACTGCGGAAAGTCACCACGGCACTGACAAAAGGGACAACTCCATTTTTCAGACTCATGTCCATTGATCACAGTCACCTGATCAAAAATTGGGTACCTGACGGTCCGTATTTATGACGGTCACAGTGTTTCTTTTTTTCTTTTTTTCATTTATTTTTATTTTTAAACAAACAAAATAAACAAACACATAACATAAAAGCCATCCTCGTATGTCAATTGGTCACAAAACTCCTGTGCCTCCTCACCATAGTCTTCACTTACAATTTATATAGAATCTCATATTATCAATCGTGTGTGTATGTGTCTGTTTGTGTCCGTGTGTGTGTGTGTATGTATATGTATATGTATATGTATATGTATATGTATATGTATATGTATATGTATATGTATATGTATATGTATATGTATATGTATATGTATATGTATATGTATATGTATATGTATATGTATATGTATATGTATATGTATATGTATATGTATATGTATATGTATATGTATATGTATATGTATATGTATATGAATATGTATTGTGTTACAACCCCTGGTATGCCCAAATATGGGAGGACGCATACTGCTTCCTTTCTCTGTCTATCGGCTCATCACAAGAGACCATCACGACAGAAAGCCATTATTTTTACTGTTGCCTTTTGTCAGTGCCGTGATGACTTTCTGCAGTGATGTGCACAAAATGTGTTTGTGTTTGTGTGTGTGTCTGTGTGTCTGTGTGTCTGTGTGTCTGTGTGTCTGTGTGTCTGTGTGTCTGTGTGTATGTATGTATGTATGTATGTATGTGTATATATATATATATATATATATGTATGTATGTATGTATGTATGTATGTATGTATGTATGTATGATGTATGTGTGTATATATATATATATATATATATATATATATATATATATATATATATATATATATATATATATATATATATATAATTATTATCATTATTAATCATTTATTTGACTATAACTATTATTACTTCATTTTATGTGTAATATTCTAAGTTTAACTAAATTTAAATTAGTTTTTATTATAGCATTTCATTACATCATCCTGTATCCTTCCAATAGTAGTGCAATCTTATATCTCTTGCCATTTGTAGTATTTGCGTTCTAATTGCTTTCGTGGTAATACATCTGCCAAATTTTCTTCCTTTTCTTCTTCTATATTATGGAATCTGAAGTAAAATTCTGATCTATCGATCTCCCATTCCAATATTCCATTCTTATCTTTTCCAACCACACTCAATCTGCTGTCAATATCACCAATTTTCTTATCTCTCTGTTCATCTTTTTCTTCAATTTTTTCTGTTTTTTGTTCAATATTCTCCATTCTCTTTTCAATGCTCTCTGCTCTGACTTGTATTTTTTGAATTTCTTGCATAATCACCTGCAATGTCACTTTCTTTTCTTTTTCGTGTTGCGACATTCCTCCAGATAGTATACACTGCCACTATATAGAATCCAAGGCTTTTTTATTAAGTTCCAAACAAGCTCACTGCAATTCTTCTCTCTTTCAAGTCAAGGCTTTCTTTTCACTCCAGTCCAGCTACTGATAGTATCTCGGAGGAGCACCTGTATAAACAATCCATGCTCATCCCGCTATCATTTTCAATAAACAAGCTCAGAGACCTTGAAAAGTTAAATCAAATGTTCAAAAGAAAAAAAAGAAAAACAATGTTTCCAAGCCTCTAAGTGGCAGTGTAACCTCTTTTCTTCTACTTTTACTCCCCTCTTTATATTCCAAACTTAAGGAGAAAAAGAAAAGTTCTTAAAAAGAATATGCACTAGAGTGTTTTAAAAAAGTATTAAAAAAGGGAAAATAGAAGAAGAAAAACAGTCCAGTTTAAAAAGTAAGAAGCGTTTGTAAAAATTCTATCAATAAAAAGATTAAAGAAAAATAACACACTAAGTTTGACTCAGGCTTAATCTCACCACTTCTTTCTTCAATTTTAACTTTACTTTTGATCTGTTTGGGTGTTCTCGTCCCTAATAATAAAATTTATTTCACCAATTCGACACATTTTCTCTCCCGCTTTCCTTCTGTTCTGGAGCTGTCCCAACTTTCAGCAGCTTTAATGGCTGATTCTCTGTGGTCGGAAAAAAGGGCTTCTCCGGGATCTGCCAGGGACTCTGCAATGTCCCTGGGATCAGCAGGGTGTGCCATTCTCTATCACTGCCTCTACGGGATGGTTTAGGTCCAAAACGACCGTCCAGCGGCAGAGATATCAATGGTGATCCTGGAGCTCCAAGATTGTACATTGTATCATCGCGATGTCAGCTTCACCTCCCAACGGTCACAGTGTTTCGAGGTTACATGATGCATTTTGGGGCTCAGTTGTGGTCATACATCAAGGACAACCCATAGAAGGAAATCACTGAAAGATCTGGTTTATCGTAAGTATATGACCACGGCATTGGCTTAAGAGCTGCTGCGATCACTTAGTAACCACTGGAGGTTCTATGATGGTCTTATGTCAAGGACTATAGTATGGCAAAAGGTAGTGTAAGTTGTAGTTGTAAGAATACAAAACTGCTTATAATGCGAAAAGGAAACAGAATTTGGGGTCATTGAATCTTCCTTCCTCCCTCCCCCCTCCCATTCCACCGATTAACAGAATAAGAGGAGACCTTGGAGGTCTTCTAGTCCAACCCCTTGACCAAGCAGGAGACCAACTACTATGTCAGACAAACGGCTGTCCAGTCTCTTCTTCAAGGCCTCCAGTGATGGAGCCCCCACAACTTCGAGTTCCTAACCATGAAGTCCTCCTGAACCCCGCACAACTTTCCTGGAGCTCCACAATGTTGTGGTCCATCACAATGTCTCCTCACCTCCGAGAAGAACACCATGCCAATTGTCTTCTCCCTTAAGTCGGGATGGTGCAGGTAGGTGTTGGCATGTCTGAACATCACCTTCAGCTCCACTTTAGAGTAGTTGAAGAGTTTCCTAAAGATCAAATAGGGAGAAATCAGACAAGATCTGCTAGTGAGTAAGGAGAAAATCACCAAGCTAGAGAAATGATTATCTGAATTATGGATAAATGAATTACTCAATGAATTAGTCCATTTAGAGAATTTCTCACCCTCCCACTCTTTCTGTCTTTCTCTCCCTCTCCTTCCCACCCTCTGTCTCCATCTCATTCTCTCTCTCCTTTTATGTCTCCCTCTTAAACTCCCTCTCTTTTCTCCCCCTCCATCTCTTCTCCCCCTCTCTCCCTCTCTCCCTCTCTCCCTCCCTCCCTCTTCCGCTCTTTCCCTCTCCCTACCCTCTCCTTCCCTCTTCCACCTCTCCCTCACTTTCTCTAGCTCTGCCCCTTCTTCTTCCTCCTCTCCCTCTGCCCTCCCCTCCCGCTCTCACCTTCCCTATTCCTCTCTTTCCCTCCCTCCCCACCCTCACTTTCTCTCTCTGCCTCTTCTTCTCCCTCTCCCTCTGCCCTCCTTCCCTCTTTCACCCTCCCTCTTCCTCTCTCTCTCTATCTTCCTCCCCTCTTCCCTCCCTCTTCCCCCTCTCCCTCACTTTCTCTCTCTGCCCTCCCCTCCCTCTCTCACCCACTGCCACTTGTAGACAAGTTCTTTGGACTCTGAAGTTCTTACCGGACCAGGTGGAAAATGGCCTCAAACAGACTATCTGGGCTCAAGAGCATCTCCCAGCATCGAATCATCCCCAACTCTTTGTATTCCTCTTCGTATCCGGCAGACAGGATGAGGTTTTTGATCGCCTGCACTGCCGTGCTAAATCAAAGGAAGGGAGAAGAGTTGGTGCCAAAGCTTCGGCCGATGCCTCCTGTAAAGGCCAGGCTCCCCCTGATGCCAACCGGCCTCCCGCCGCCCTTCAGGAGAGCTCCAGGTTTCACTTGGCGGCTTGTGCAGCAACCACAAAACACAACAGCAAATCAGCCTCCCTTTATTTCTTCCCCCTCCAGTGATATCCAGTAGGATCCAGATTGGTCCCAGGAGATTCCTTACCCCAAGAGGCTGGTCTGTTCTGAAAGCTCCGCGACTCTGCTGGACCTCCTGGATCCACTCTTGCTGGCTCCCAGGAGGATGTACAGCTGTGTGACCAGGGCGAGGAGCAGGTTGGAGAATTTGTTGTGGAGGAGGTCAGCAGCGTTCCGGAGGGACAGGAGGAAACAGAGGGCGTTGGTGGCCTAGAAACGGGATGAAGGGAGAGTCACCTTGGGCTCCCCAAGTTGCTTAGATTCATCACCTTCTTCCTCTTCCCCAGAATCCCTTGTGGGGTGGAGTCTGGCCAACTGAATGGAGCTGAGGGTTTACTGGCCAGATGCCCTTCCTGTTGCCAATGAGGAGTTTCGTTCGGCAGATACATTCTCATTGTGCCCAGGGAGAGAAACATCTGCCTCCACCTAAAAGGGGGGAGGGGGGAATTACACCAAATAATGCTCCAATTTTAGCCCCCAGCAGTTTGCCCACTGCCTCCCTCCCTCTTTCCCTTAGGTGTGCCCCACTTCTAGATCCAAGGGAAACAGAGCAGCCGGTGGAGCGCTTACCGCAATGGGCATGAGGGACTTGCTGTTCCTCCTTGAGAGGGCATCGGTGGTGGGGTCTTGATCCTGCAGCCTTTTCAAGAGAGGCTTCATGATCTTGAGGTTGGCGTAAGGGTCTGCAGCCAGCGCCCCCCAAAGCTCCTTGGCGCTTCTGTGGAGGGGGAGAAACAGATTGGGGGGAATCAAATCCTTTCCCCATTTCGGAAGAGACAGCCAGTCCAGAGAGATGATCACCCCCCCCCCCACAATGGAAGGAAGGATAGGAAAACTGAAGGCCAAATGAATGGCTCTCATGCCAGAAAAATATCTCTATATACACAGGTAGTTCTCGACTTATAACCGTTTCTCCAGGAGCCATTCAAAGGCACAACGGCATTGAAAAAAGTGACTTATTCCCAGTTTTCACACTTTCCAGCATCCTCAGGATCATCTGACCAAAATTTAGACTTCTGGACAACTGGTTCAGATTTTATGACCGTCCCAAAGTCAAGCGATCACATTTTGCGATCTTTTAACAAGCACATTCAATGGGGAAGCCAGATTCACTTAACGACCATGTTTCCCTCTTGACAACTGCAATGATTCACTTAATGAATGTTACAAGAAAAGTTGTAAAATATCTTTCAAAGTTCATTCCCATCTCGACCCTCATCTGATGTGACCTCCCCACTAGAAGACTATCTGTGGCCCATCAGAACATCCATCAACGACCCTCACTTTACACAAACTTTACTGACCTCCACATCACAAGACCCATCACAAGATCCTCACCTTTCACGACCCTCAATCTGAGGTGACCTCCCCATTACAAGACCCTCACTTGATATGACCTTCACCTGGTCCATCAGAAGACTCATCACAAGATCCTCACCTGACACCACCCTCAATCTGAGGTGACCTCCCCATCACAAGACCCTCACTTGATATGACCCTCACTGCGTCCATCACAAGACCCATCAGAAGATCCTCACCTGACACAACCCACATCTTATGTGACCTCTCCATCACAAGACCGACTGACCACACCATGCCCTTACAAGTAGAAGATCACCAGCACTGACGTCCCTTAAACTCTGCTGAAGATGTTACCTTGCCTGTTAACAAAACATTTGAAAACCAAAGCAGAAGCTAAGAGAATCAACTGCCACCCTCTTCCTCCACCTGAGCTACAGGGATTCACCCCATCGCAAAGGATTGAGAGACTCTGAGGAATCCAAGACAACAGGAGCCCCATCTCCTTGAAGTTCTTCTTACCCATCACAGCCAATGGAGAATTCCAGCAATATGTCCACAACTCGGTTGACCCTCTTGGAGGCCAAGTTACATACAGCCCTGAGGGTGAGGTCTTTCGTTGCTGGGTGGATAATATTCGGGAGACGCTGGTAGATCTCCTTCAAGATCATGGGTAGCTATGGCAAAAGAGAGATTGGAGGGATGAGATCCAGCATTGGTCTCCATTGGAGATGCAGTAGAGATGATAACTCCCACCCATTGGGGGGAATAAATTGGCCCCCACAATGTCAACGTTTGCCCTACATATTTTAAAAACTCTTGATTTGTCCAGCTGCCTATGATATTTTATTTATTGGTTTGTTTTAGGAGATTTATATTGCCGCCTATTCGCACATGGCGACTCAAGGCAGCTGACAAAGCCATGAAAACATCTGGAGCCTTCACCACTGCCACACTGGCTCACCAGAGGTTATTTTTCATGAAAATAATATGGCTCCTTTGTTTTGCCCTTACCTTCTTCTGGGAGGTTTGGACAACTTTCTCAAGAGCCCTAAGATCGCTCAGTGGCCTCCCATCCAGCCTTAGCGTTCTTAAAACCAGCAGAAGTGTCACCACTGTGCCATCAAGGTCTCAGCCATTCTCATCTTTGTTTTCTACAAAATCTCCTACATCCCTTTTGCTCCAAACCATGCAATGTTCTTACATCCTCCATATCCATGCCACACTCCACCAGGATGGCGTTGAGGAGCAGCCCCGCAGACTGAGAGATGTTATTGTCCTCGTGTGACAAAGCCTTCAGGGTTTCCAAGATCAGCTGTGTTAGCTGCAATGGGCTCAGATGCTCCCCAAAGGCCTATCGGAGAGAAGGAAAGGAGATCATGCAGAGATGCCTTAGGGCTTTGACTCCCTTCTCTTGAGACTTTGGCCCATATTGGGGTACAGCACACCTTGTAGAGAGGTAGCCTTAATCCATGTCATCCATCAGGTGGGATTCGGATGGGGGTCAAAGATAAGGTGACCAGACGTCCCGATTTTGGTAGGACAGTCATGATTTTGCACAATTTGTCCCGCGTTCTTAAAAAGTCCCGATTTTTGTGACCGGACCCGGAAGTAAGCCTGCCCCGCCCCCAGTCTTGTATACCCATCCCGGCCGGCCGTTATTTTGTCCCTTCTGTCTCCCCGTTGCTCAGAAAAGCAACTTCAGGAAGGTCCTTCTCCCTCTGTCTCATTCACTCGTTCGGGCAGCAGAGAACGAAAGAAAATCGCATAGCCGAGGACAAAGGAGCCTGCAGCCTCCTTTATTTGAACGTTCAGGCAGCGGGAATGGGGGGGGGGGCTTTCTCGCACGCCTTCTTTCTCTGAAGCCATGCCAGATTCAGCAAACTGGGCAGTGTGTGCCCTTGGGATTGTGCAACAGCTGAAGAACAGGAGGCGAGAATTCGGGTGCTGCACAAGGCCACAGGCACGCCCTACCCTCTTCTCTCTGATAGCCGCCTGGTTAAAAAGGAGGAGGCGACTCCGCTGGTCCGGAGCCCACCTGGGAAGACGAGGAACACAAGGGGGATCTCTCCCCCCACAAATGGGCTCCGGACCAGCGGAGCCTCCTCCTCTTCCTTTTTAACCAGGCGGCTATCAGAGAGAAGAGGGCAGCACGTGCCTGTGGGCTTATGCAGCAGCAGAAGATCGCCTGGTTAAAAAGGAGGAAGAGGAGGCTCCGCTAGTCCGGATCCCATCCACGGGGGCAGGGATCCCCCTCGTGTTCCTCGTCTTCCTCAATGGGCTCCTCCTCCTTTTTAACCAGGCGGCTATCAGAGAGAGGAGGGCAGCGCAAAGGAGGAGCCGAACGGCCTTAATCATGTCGAGCTGCCCAGTTAAAAAACCTTTTCCTTCTGTAGAAAAAAAAAGGGGGGGGAATTCCAGAGACCGAGGGAATCCTCAGCCACGGCACCATTTGATCCGCCACAGCAACCTTTTCAAGCAGTATCAGACTAGTTTGAAAGCCTCGCCTTCTACTTCAGGGGGGAAATTCCCTGCCGCACAGGCTCCGTCCCGCAGAAAAAAATCCCCTTCGCCGAAGCTCGAGAGGCAAGCGCTGCCTCCGTCTGCCAGAATCTCTGGAGAGAACTTTGCAACTAGCTGAGAAGCGTCGAGCAGTGGACTTGAGCGTTTGCACGCATTCAGCCAAGGTCCTGCTGAGCCCCGCTACTTTGGATGACCCGATGGATTTTACGATGGATGTGCATCCCCGGGAGGTGTTGAAGAAGGACAGGAAAGCTCAGCCTGATCCAGGACGACAGGTGCGACAGAGGCTTACAGACAGAGACAGAGAGACACACACACAGAGTGAGAAACACACACACACACACACAGAGGGAGGGAGGAGAGACAGAGAGAGACACACAGAGAGACAGACACAGAGAGAGAGAGAGAGATGGAGGGAGGGAGATAGAGGCAAAGAGTCACACAGAGAGTGAGAGACAAACAGATACAGAGAGAGAGAGAGAGAGGGAGAGAGAGCGAGAGGGAGGGAGGCTGAAGGAATGTTTATGCACAGAAGGGGGATTTAAAAAAGTTCGGAGTGAATCCAGGAAGAGAGAAGAGATGGAAAATTGGCTTTTCGCTCCGATTTCTGAGCCCCCAGCTGTTAGTGACGGAGGAGGAGGAAGACGAAGGAAGGGGTTGCATTTTGTCAGGCTGACAGTTCGTTCTGTGGTGTTTGTAAAAAGTCCCGTTTTTTTTTTTTAAGCACAAAAGGAAAAATCTGCAAAAAGTCACGCGGAGCCCCTGGGATTGTTCCTCGCAAAGCATCATGGTCGCAGAGAATGCAAATGAAGGTGCTTATCTCCCCGCCTGGCTCCGTGTTCTTCTATTAAAATCGGAGTCACGCTGAGTCCCATTCAGAGGGCGGAGGGACGCTGTGCTTTTTTTGTTTTGTTTTACCTATGTTCTCACAACCATGCAAAGGTGGGTTTTGTGCTACAAGGATCTTTGTTTCTCTCTTTCCCTGTCTGCGGTTCCGATTGCAGTCATCCTTTGCTTCGGATTAAAGCACCGTTTCTCATTCCTTGCAAAACTGGGGAAACGGCAGGGCTGCTTCCCTCTCCCCTTTCCTTGCAGCACCCTCGGTTGCAAAATGTTCCCCTGATTTGGTTTATAAGTTTGCAGCAATGCGATCCAACAAATAGAAAAGTTTTAATAAGATCTTCTGACTTTATTTGGTCTCTGCTGTCCCCCCAACCCCCGTTAGCCCTTGGGTTTTTTGTCCCCTCCCAAAGAGAGAGTGGGAAGGAGAGGTAGGAAGGAGGGAGGGGGGAAGGAAAAGAAGAAGGGAGGGGGGAGAAGATGGAAGGAGAAAAGATGGAAGGAAGGAGAAATAGAAGGAAGAAGGAGGAAGATGGAAGAAGAAAGGAAGAAAAAGAAGAAGGGAGGGAGAAAAGAGGGAAAGAGGTAGGAAGAGAAGGGGAAGAGAGGGAAAGAGCAGAAAGCCAAAGAGAATGAAGTTGATAGGCAAGAGGAAGGAAGAAGGAAAGAAGAAAGAAAAAGGGAGAGAGAGGAAAGAAGAAAAGATGGAACTAGAAAGGAAAGAAGGGAGGGACGAAAGGGGAAGACAGAGAAAGAGCAGAAAGACAGAGAAGGTGAAGGTAGATAGGCAGAAGGAAGGAAGAAGGAAGAAATAGGAAGGAGGGAAGGTGTAAGGATGGAAGGAGGAAGGAACAGAAGCGAAGGGGAAGAGAGAGATGGAAAGAGCAGAAAGACAGAGAAGGTAGATAGGCAAAAGAAAGGAAGCTGAAAGAATGGAAGGAGGAAGGAAGAGAAAAGAAGGAAGGGAGTGAGTGAGTGAGGAAAGAAGAGAGGATGGAAGGAGAAAGGAAGGAAGAGAGGGAAAGAGCAGAAGACGGATAAGGTGAAGGTAGATAAGCAAGAGGAATGAAGGAAGGAAGAAGTGAGGTGTTTCGAGGAGGGGGGAAACGTTTAGTGACCAAAGTTACAATGGCATTGAAAAAAGTGACTGATGACCATTCACACTTAGCGACCGTTGCAGCATCCTCATGGTCACGTGATCAAAATTTTGTTTGGCAACAGATTCGTATTTATGATGGTTTCAGTGTCCTGGGGTCATTAATCGCCTTTTGTGAGCTTTTGACAAAATATAAATTTTTAAATCAAGCCCCCCCCCCCCCTCCGGTCAATGGTGTCCCTCTTTACCAATCTGAAAATCTGGTCACCTTAGTCAAAGAAGCCAACATGGCAGCTGCCCTTTCTTCCTCCTAGGCATTGGGGGGAGGGCAGGGGTGGGTTTCAACCGGTTCGCGGTGGTCCCCGCGAACCGGTTGGTCGGCGAACCTGGAAGTAAGTAACTTCTGGGAACGGCGAAGGGCCCGCTTGCCCGCCCGTGTTCCTTACCTGGTTTTGATGAGTTCTGCGCTTCCACGCATGTGCAGGATGCATACAGCGCCTGCGCGATCCTCCAGGAGCAGCTGGAGCATTAGTATGCATGCGTGCGCTGTGCGCGTGCACGAGGACGCTGCCGGCCCCGTTCCAACCGAACCGGTTGGAACGGGGCGAGAAACCAACCCCTGGGGGAGGGGTACCCAAAGCCCAACCTTGGGAGGATGCCGTCCCCACTGTGAGATCGACTCCTTTGGGGCTCTCCAGGTCAGGAGGAGGAGCAAAAGGAAGCCAGGCCAAAGGCTGATCCAAAACATACCTTCGCCATTTTGGAGATGTTGTTGTGGAAGATCCCAGAGCCCGCAATGAAGAAATCCTCCCTTAGCCAATGTACGATGTTCCCCTTTTTGTTCTTCTGTTTCTTGTCCATTTCTTTCGCTTGGGAGGGAGGGGAAGAAACCACAAGGTCAGATTTTGGCTTTCGGAACCTGGGAACTTTCTTCGTCTGACGGCCGGTTTAGTCATTGCAAGAGAAGAGAAGATCTGGAGCTCAGGGTCGACCAGAGGGGTCCCTGGTGCTCTCTGACCTGGGGGGTTTCCTTGCAGGTGTTTCATTGCCCAACTAGGGAACGTCATCAGGGGGATGACCATCAATACTTATGGAAGCACAGAGAAAAGATCCCTCCCTTCAAGTACTGATGACGTTACCTAGTTGGGTCATGAAATGTCAAGAAGAAAACCACCAAGCTCAGAGAGCACCAAGGGCCCCACTGTCCTTCTCCTCCTCTTCCTCCTCCTCTAACTCTTTTCCCTCTCTCTTCCCTACTTTCTCATTACCTCCTCCTCCCTTCCCCGTCGTCTTCCTCCCCCCACTCTCTCCTCCTCCTCCCCCTCCTCATCTCCTTCTCTTCCTCTCTCTTCCCTCCCTTCTCATCTCCTCCTCCACTTGCTGCTCCTCTTCCTCCTCCTTCTCCCCCCTGTCTTCCTTTCTCCCTCTCCTCCACCTCCTTGCTCCTCCTCCTCCTCCTCCTCCCTAACTGACTCACTTAATGTGAAAATCTCCTTCTTAAAAGGACCCCTGGCCCTGAAAAATGCCAATATTAACTGCCAATTCCCGGCATCTCTGCCAAGCCCAACGACCCAATGTTTCTTTGCTAAGCCACAGACTGTGCCACCCAATGCTCTCCTGGGCAGGGGGCATCCCTGGTCCTCTTGGAGCAAGTCAACCCTTGGAGTCCAAAGTTCTCACCCATTTTGCTCATGATGAGGTGGTACAGGTGGTAGGCAGCCTCTGCGGACGTCTGGCCAACTTCTGGGCTGCTGTCGCCAATGTGCAGGGCCAGCAAAGCCACCAGCTGCCCCAGCAAAGAGAAGTCAGCCGTGGTCTAAAGAAAGGAAGGGGAAAGAAGGGGAAAGAGGAGAGAAAAGGAGAGGGGGCTCATGAAGCTTTCAGCTGGCTGAAATCAGGGAATAAGAACCACGGAACCACAGAATCTTAGATACACAGAATGTTAGAATCATAGAATTATCAAATATTTGAATCTTTGAATCACAGAATCTAAGAATTACAGAATCTCACAATCTTTGAATCACAGAACCTGAGAATTACAGAATCTCAGTCTCACAGCATGACAGAACCGCAGTTGCTGGAAGGGACCGTGGAGGTCTTCTCCTCCAACCCTCTGCTCAAGCAAGACTCCTTTTATCCTCCTGGTCACATCCCAAAGGTGCTTTTCCCAAAAGGCAGCTGGACTTTCTTGGGGTTTTTCCTTTCTTTGACAACATTTCGCTTCTCATCCCAAAGGGAGACTTACGTCGAAATCGACGCTGTCCGAAATGAACTTGAGGAGGTGCTTGGTGCTCTTGAGGGCCCTCTCTCTCTCATGGCTCTTGGGAGAGTCGATCCAAGGGTTTGTGTGCTGCCAGGGGAAACGAAGGAGAAGGAGAAAAGGAGGAATGGGTCATTCCCAGTTGGAAGAGCCACAGACTCCACAGGGGGACAGAAGGGCCAAATCCAGGCTGAACATCTGGCTGACCGGGCGACCCACCCCAAGAAAGGATCTCTTTTTACCATCAGGATGTCCTGCAGGGCATCCAAATTGGGAGCCTCGGACAGCAATCCGGTCAACATGTTGTTGCAGGCGGTGGCTGTCTGCTGATAGAAATCCTATAAAAAGAGGAAATGTCAGAAGGAAGGAGGGGCATCAAGGAAGGAACGGCCTCTGAAAGAATCAATTTAGTTTTTAAGTTGGTCACATGGTTGTTAAGTGAATCCAGCTTCCCTATTTACTAGTCAGAAGGTGACAGAAGGGGGGGGTCCTGTGACCCTAGAATACTCAGACCGTCATAAATCTGATTCAGTTGCTAAGCATGTGAATTCTGAGGATTATCTGAGACTACCTAGGAATCATAGCTAGTGCCTGCAGACCAGTGACGTGCGGTGAGGTTTATGGCTGGTGAGGCAAGCGGGCAAAAGCCACCCTATGTCTGCCGCCCTATGTCCGCCACAGCAGCAGGGCTTTGGTGGGGCTTTCAGAAAACCCCGCCGCTGGTGGACACAGCGCTGAAAGCCCTGCACTGGGGCTTTGGCTGGATGTGTCCCGCTCTATGGCGGACACAGCGCTGTTTTCGCCATAGAGGAAAAACTTCCTTAGACTTCCTTAGACGGGTAAAACACACACACACACACACACACACACACACACACACACACACACACACTACTTACAATAATACAATTACTTACAAATTGCATTAATTTTGAATTCCTCCCCCTCCCTCCGACCCACATACCTTTTCCAGCTGTTTCACAATCACAGAGGATTTCAACTCTCCTCTTGCCTGCCATGATGAAGATGTAAAAAATGTAAAAGGAAAAAGGCAAGAGCTGCTGAGGTCAGTCTGGGTTAGCTGCTGCCAGAGCCTCCAATGGATGACTCTGCTTAACTCTTTAAAAAACAAGCCTCTAAAAAAAGCGCCCTCTACAGGAGGAGGCGAGAGAACCACGTGCCTCATCTACATAAGGAATTTTTCGGCTTTTAACTCTGCTTAACTCTGCTCGAGTGATCATAAAGATAGACTAAATGAGGCACGTGGTTCTCTCGCCTCCTTCTGTAGAGGGCACTTTTTTAAAGAGGCTTTTTTAAACAGTTAAGCACTAAGCAGAGTCACCCACTGTGACTCTGGCAGCAACTAGCTCAGCCTTTTTCCTTTTAATTTTTTTTTCTTTTCATGATGACAGTGGTGAGGCCCTGCCTCCCCTGACTGCACGTCACCTCTGCAGACCATGGTTGCTCTGCCCCACCATGTCCCTTCTTTTGTTGGGGGGCAAAGAGAGGAGGAATTGGTCTTGAGAAGATCCTTCAACCAGAAGATGAAAGAGAAGTGGAGGAAGAGGGAAAAATGGGGAGGAAAACCCCCTGGAGATGTTCAGGGCTTCAAAATAGGGACTCTTGGGATCCAGAAATGTAGAACGAGAAGGGGAAGCAGACTTTCAAGACCAAAGAGGAAGGGACAGGCCAAGGGGACCTTTGGCTCGAGGGATGGATCCAGGGCTGCTGAGGAGATCGGGAATCCTGTTCACTGCATCCTTGTTTCCAGGTGGATCCCCTATTGCTTTGCTCCGTCTGGACTGCTCACCTGAGATTGAAATGATGTGGGTGGGCTATCAGTTTTCATTGTGGACACCTTGATAGCTGGCAATGAAAACACCTTCTGGATGCTTTGGTTGACCACTTCAGACCTCACCTCGGAGGTCAAGGAGGGCTTCATACGGCTGATGAAAGACAAGAAAAGAGGAGGGAGGTGTGAGGAGAGCCTAGACTCAGAGGGCTAAAAGGGACCTTGGAGGTCTTATACTCCAACCCTTGCTTTATGGTCCTTAAACCATCCCAGTCATATGGTTGTCCTCTCTTTTCTTGAAAACCTCAAGTGATGGAGAGCCTATAACTTTTGGAGGCAAACCCTTCCACTGATTGATTGTTCTCAGTATAAGGAACTTTCTCCTGGATCTGTAGTGTCTGTCTGTCTGTCTGTCTGTCTGTCTGTCTGTCTGTCTGTCTGTCTGTCTGTCTGTCTATCTATCTATCTATCTATCTATCTATCTATCTATCTATCTATCTATCTATCTATCTATCTATCTATCATCTACCTTCCTACCTACCTACCTACCTACCTACCTACCTACCTACCTACCTACGTCTCTCTCTCTCTTTCCATCCATTTATCCACCCACCCACCACAGCCCTGATGTGTCCCTCAGGGAAATGGAGTTTGACACACACAAACACACACACTCATTTAGAGCACGGGGACTTGGCATGGAAATCCCATCACTTGGTCCAACTCCAAGTTCCTCCCCAGCTGGTGGGAAGATGAGTGTGGTGCAGGTACGTACCTCATGCAGGTGATGGTGATGATTGCTTGATGGAGAATTATGACGGACAGGGGTCTCGCGGGCTCATCTTCAATGACTTCCTGAAAGGTGAACGAAAGACATGTAAAGAAGCTACCATCCAGATGGCAGCATTCCCATCTCTACGCCTTTCCTGGTTGATACAGTAAGTCCTCAACTTACAACTGCTCGCTTAGCCACCATTTGAACTTATGATGGATCTCTCCAGGAACCCTCTTAGAACCAAGGAGAAATTTCCTGACAGAACAATTAATCAGTGGAACAACTTTCCTCCATAAGTTGTAAATGCTCCAACACTGGACGTTTTAAGGAAGAGATTGGATAGCCATTTGTCTGAAGTGGTGTAGGGTTTCCTGGCTGGACTAGAGGACCTCCAAGGTCCCTTCCAACTTTGTTCTTCTAATTCTAACACCCAAGGACTACTTATATACAATGGGGCAGAATTCACTTAACAGCCATCCCACTTAGAAACAGAATCATTTGGAATTCAATTCAGTTCAAATTCTCTTTCAAACCTAATGCGCCCAGGAGCACCTGCCCCCCTCCCCACTTACGATGATCTTGATGACCAATTCCTGTTTCTCGGGTAGATGGAGGTCTTGCCTCCTGCTGAGGGCAGCCGCTTTGGTGACCATGATGATGGACCTCATGAAGGCTTTCTTCAGACCTTCGTCCTGGGAAACCCAAGTGGGAAGAGGGTGAGGTGAGAAGACACCAGGAGGAAGAGGGGGCGTCTATTTATTTCAACCTTTACGTAGCTGACTGTCTTTTCTTGAACTCCGGGGGGCTCCCAATCAAAATACCCCTTGGACATTCTGAGTTCTAGTCCTGCCTTAGGCAGGAGAGGCAGCTGAGAGACTTTGGGCCAATCACCAAGAGATGGAGAGTTCTAGTCCTGCCTTAGAAAGGAGAAGCAGTTGAGAGACTTTGAGCCAATCACCAAGAGATGGAGAGTTCTAGTCCCATTATAGCCATGAAAGTCATTTGACTTTCAAACTGTCTGAGCCAATCACCAGGAGACTGTGAGTTCTAGTCCCGCCTTCAGCACGAGAGCCAGCTGGGTGAGTCCACATCTGGCCCAGTTCTTCTCTCTCAATCCAACACATGTCACAGGGTTGTTGTGGTTGTGTGAAAAGGAAGAAAGAGGATAATCCATCACTGGACCCAGCCAGTTTGAACAACTACCGTCCAGTCTCCAACCTCCCCTTCATCGGGAAGGTTATTGAGAAAGTTGTGGCCTTGCAACTCCGGCGGTCCTTGGATGAAGCAGATTATCTAGACTCCTTTCAGTCGGGTTTCAGGCCTGGCTGCAGCACGGAAACCACTTTGGTCACACTGACCGATGATCTCTGGAGAGCCAGGAATGGAGGTCATTCCTCCATCCTAGTGCTCCTTGACCTCTCAGCGGCCTTCGATACCATGGTATCCTTCTGCGACGGTTGCGAGAGGTGGGGGTGGGAGGCACTGTTTTTCAGTGGTTCTCCTCCTACCTCTTGGACAGGTCGCAGTCGGTGTTAGTTGGGGAGGAGAGGTCGACCCCTAGACCCCTGAAATATGGGGTTCCTTAGGGTTCGGTCCTGTCCCCCCTGCTATTTAATATCTACATGAAGCCACTGGGTGAGATCATTCGATGGCACGGGATAAAACACCATCAATATGCGGACGATACACAGCTGTATCTGTCCACCCCGTGCGAACTCAGTGAAGCGGTTGACATGATGTGCCAGTGCCTGGAGGCTGTTAGGTTCTGGATGGGGGTTAACAAGCTTGTACTCAATCCAGACAAGACCGAGTGGCTGTTGTGTTTCCCTCCCAAAAACTTGGTCAATATTCCATCACTCAGGCTGGGGGGTGAAAATCTACACCCCTCAGACAGGGCTCGCAACTTGGGGGTCCTCCTGGATCCACAGCTGACTTTAGAACACCATTTGTCAGCTGTGACCAGGGGGGCATTTGCCCAGGTTCGCCTGGTGCGCCAGTTGCGTCCCTTCCTGGACCAGGAGGCGCTCGCAACAGTCACTCACGCCCTCGTGACCTCAAGACTGGACTACTGCAATGCGCTCTACATGGGGCAGCCCTTGAAGAGTATTCGGAGACTTCAACTCGTCCAGAATGCAGCCGCGCGAGCGATTGTGGGTGCACCTCGGTACACCCATGTTACACCTATCCTCTGCGAGCTACACTGGTTACCGATCAGTCTCCGGATACGCTTCAAGGTGCTAGTCGTAATTTATAAAGCCCTTCATGGTATTGGATCTGGGTACTTGAGAGACCGCCTGCTGCCAATTACCTCCCACAGACCCATTAGATCTCACAGGGTTGGCCTCCTCCGGGTGCCATCTACCAGCCAATGCCATCTGGCTATCAGGGTTGAACTGTGGAGCCCTTGGTGCTCCCTGAGCTTGGTTGGTTTTTACAGACGTTTCTTATATTTTTTCACCATCAATTGAAATCCAGAGAAGCAGGGATTAACCCCAGACAAACAAGGCAGCAGTAAACAACAGATCAAGGAACTAGCAAGAGGAAAGCAACAGTTCTGCCAGCACTGACACGAGGGTGGAAACCAGCCTACCTTGTTCATGGTGGAGTACTGGACGAGAATTTCGGATACGATGGGCTGGATGAAAACACCCAGGTCTTCAGGGGAGGCTCCCTGGGCTGCTTGTCCATAGCAGAGGATTAATGTTGTCCTAATCCTTCTGTCAGACAGATATTGTGAGTCCTGCCAGGACAAAGACGAGGGGGTCAAACTCTTTTCCCAAGCACCAGAAGACAAGACAAGAAGCCATGGGTGGAAACAGATGGAGATTCTTAGTCATCCAGGTCATGGTTGTCCCACAGGAGCTTTTTCCAAAGGCAACTGGATTGTTTTTTTCCTTGAAGAGGTTTCGCTTCTCATCCAAGAGGCTTCTTCAGTTCTGACTTCGGTCAAAACAGAAGAAGCTTCCTGCATGAGAAGTGAAATGTCTTCAAGGACAAACAAAGTCCAAGCCCTTTGAAAAAGCACCTTTGGGTCTACTTGAGACGTTTGTTGGGCATGATCTTCTCTCGCCTTATAAAATGGTCCTCCAGGAGATGGAGGTGGAGAATTTCCAGCCTCACCTACAATCTCAGTGCTGGTCTCAGGTCTTTGAGATCTATGACTAGTCTGAAGAGAGCAGATGGCCTGGAGCATCCGTCCTTCTAAACATCTAGGACTTTCCTTCCCAGAATCCCCCAGCCTTCTTCTCTACTGAGTTTTGGACCTTGGAACCCCATCCCTGATCTTACCTCATGGGAGCCTTCCAAGAGAGATAGTAGCTTGGGCTGTGCGATGTTACCGACTTCCCTGAGGACCAAGAGGATTTCTGGAAGATGATGGAATGCAGCAAGGTGGATGGCCTCTGAGATTCCCTAGGCAAAGCAATGCTTGCAAATTAGGACATTTGCATTTTCTTTTTTTAATCTTCCTCTTTCTCCTCCTCCTCCTCTTTGCAAACCCCAGGCCCTTCTACCACTGATGGAATTACCTAACTGGGTAATAAAATGTCTGCAAGAAAGCAACCAAGCACAGAGAACACCAAGGACCCCACAGTCTTCTTCCTCCTCCTCCAAAAACCCCACAGTTTTCTTCCTCCTTCCCTCCTTCCTCTTCTTCCTCTCCTCCCTCCTCCCTCCTCCTCTTCCCACTCCTCCCTCTCCTCCTCTGATATTCCCTTCTCCTCTCTTCACTTCCCCTCTTCAAAACTTGTTCCCTTCTAGAACTGATGAAATGACCTAGTTGGGTCGCGAAAGGTCTACATTTCTTGTAACCAAGCTCGGAGAGCACCAAGGACCCCACAAAGTTGGAGGTCTCAGCCCCCACAGGCAGCCCACTCCCACTCACCTCTCTGTCTGTCTCGTCTGCAAATGAGATTGCCAGAAGCTTCTTGAGGTGATCTTTCACAAGGTCCTTCTGCTTGGTATTCCTCAATTTTAGGCCATAATATTTGTACAGGTTTATCTGAAGGTTGGAAAAAGAGTTTGTGAGTCTGAGGGAGCTCCACCCATCATCCAGGAAAAGGAAGCACATGGATGATCAGAAAAGGAGCAAGTGTGGTGAAGCACAGAGCCATTTCCAACTAAGCATGGCTTACTCGCCATGGGCAGGGAATAAGAGTTACACTAATAGCAGTGTTCCAATATCTCAGAGGTGGCCCCAAAGAAGAGGGAGTCAACCTATTCTCCAAGGGACCGGAAGTCAGGACGAGAAGCAACAGATGGAAACTTATCAAGGAGAGAACCAACCTAAAACTAAGTAGAAACTTCTTAGTAGAAGATCTTAGTAGAAGATATCCTGGGTCCCTTCCAACTCTCTTATTATGTTATTCTGTGACTAATCAAGAAGAACCAAGGAGCAACTTCCTAACAATGAAGACAATTAACCACTGGAACAGTTTGCCTCCAGAAGTTGTGGATGCTTCTTCACTAGAGATTTTTAAGAAAAGATTGGACAACCATTTGCCTTAAAGGGTAGAGGGTTTCCTCCTTGAGCAGAAAGTTGGACTAGAAGACCTCGGGGGTCCCTTCCAACTCTCTTATTATGTTAGTCTGTGACTAATCAAGGAGAGAACCAACCTAGAACTAAGGAGGAACTTTCTAACAGTGAGAACAATTAACCAGTAGAACAGTTTGGCTCCAGAGGTTGTAGGTGCTGCATCACTTGAGGCTTTTAAGTTGAGATTGGACAACCATTTGCCTGAAATGGAAAAGGGTTTTCTGCTTGAGCAAGGGGTTGGACTAGAAGATCTCCGAGGCCCCCTTCCAAGTCCGTAATTCTAATATTCATTTTTCTGTCTAACATCGAAGAAATGTGGAACATAAGCATCAAAGAAAGGATGCCAAAGGAGAGACAAAATGAAACGACAAACGTTAAAATGATTTTTAACATTATTGGAAAGAATGAAACTGTTAAATTAACCCGTGGCTAGTCGGCCGTGACTCGTGGGCAGTGGGGAGTTGGCCAAGGCAAGTTGTCCTCTTCTGACCTTTGTCTAAGACAACTGCCGTCCTAAAAAGGGGAAAAGCTCAGCACATTTACCTTGTCTTTAGCCAAGGAGTGGGAATCGCTTTGTTGCATTGAAGGCTTCTCGCTGGTGGGCTGCAATCCGCTCATTTTCCCCCTGGTGACTTTGTGGTCTGCAGAAACCTGCTTTGAAAACAACGACAACAAGGACAACAAAAAAGAAGTTGTGAGGAATAGCAATAGCAGTTAGACTTATATACCGCTTCATAGGGCTTTCAGCCCTCTCTAAGCAGTTTACAGAGTCAGCATATCGCCCCCAACAACAATCCGGGTCCTCATTTTACCCACCTCGGAAGGATGGAAGGCTGAGTCAACCTTGAGCCGGTGAGATTTGAACAGCTGAACTGCTGAACTGCAGTCAGCTGAAGTAGCCTGCAGTGCTGCATTTAACCACTGCGCCACCTCGGCTCTTAGGAAGTGAAGGAGCAGAGGAAGGAAGAGGTTTTTCTGTGTTTCCAAGGGGAGGGTTGGTCTCCCTTCTGCCTCAGGGTGCATCGGATCATTGATTTGACTTTTCTAGCTGGGACAGACATGAAGCCCATCTGGATTGTATCAGCTGGAGCCGAGAGAGCTTTTGAGAGGAACAGAAGGAAAAGCTCTGCCACAAATGGTGAGATGAAGAGCTTGGATTTTCTTCCTCTGTCTGGAATGGCCAGGAAACAACCTGTCTCCAGAGGTTGGTAGTCCTTGATTTATCACCATCTACAACCTGCGAAATTGCTTAGTTGGGGAATGTGACTGATGACCCACCTTGGGGGAGGGGGAAACAGGGTCAGAGCTAACGCCGCAAAAAGTGAGGTCAGAGTTGGCTCCAATTGGATGGGGTGGATATGAAGCTCCTAATAAACAACTGGGTTTCTTTTGAAGGTTGGGTTGAGGCTCATGATTAATTCGGGCATCCCTCACATAGGGAACATTGTCAGTAGTACAAGGGAGTACAAGGTTTTCAGAGTGGAGGAGAAGAAGGGTTTTCTTGCAGACGTTTCATGGCCCAACTAGGAAACATAATCAGAGCTAGAAGGGAGTGAAGTTTCCTCTCTGTTTATACACAATAGCTTGCCCTAAATAAGCAGAGAGCAAACATCACACACTCACCAGCACTGATGATGTAGTTGGGTCATGAAATGTGTGCAACTAAACAACCAAGTTCAGGAAGCACCAAGGGCCCCATCTTCTTCTTCCTAGCGTATTCCCACAGGTGCAGGGTCTGGTTTTTGCATCATTGAACGCCACTTTATACCGTCACCTGCGTCTCCTAGTTGCAGGCCTGCGGCTTCCATATCTTTGTTGATGGCCTCTTGCCATCCCTGTTTTGGATGCCCACAAGGTCACCAGTCACTGACTGGTGGGAGTCAGTGTCAGCATTGAAGCAACCTAGGAGATCCGAGGGGGAAGACGGAATGGAGCTGGCAGAGAGAGAGGGAGAGGGAGAGGGGGAGAGAAGGGTGGGAGGCAGAGCTTGAGCTGTCCATCACCCTTCAGATGGAGACTCAACCGTCCCCAGCCATCTAGAGCCCTCAACCGTCTAGAGGTGGCTGATGAGGAAGAGGAGGAACAGCTGGGCTCAGTGCCTGCCACGTGGAAGCCCAGAATGCAGAGGAGAGGAGAGCAGTGGAAATCTATGGGACGGAAGAGGCACCGCTGCTAGCAAAGCCCCACCCTAGCTCTGGGGGATAAGGGGGCGGGGCGGAGATGAATAGGTGTGGCAGACATGTATGCATTTAATAGCAATAGCAATAGCAATAGCAGTAGACTTATATACTGCTTCATAGGCCTTTCAGGCCTCTCTAAGCGGTTTACAGAGAGTCAGCATATTGCCCCCAACAATCTGGGTCCTCATTTTACCCACCTCGGAAGGATGGAAGGCTGAGTCAACCCTGAGCTGGTGAGATTTGAACCGCTGACCTGCTGATCTAGCAGTAGCCTGCAGTGCTGCATTTAACCACTGCGCCACCTTGGCTCTTAAGTCAAAATAAAGCACATTCCAGCAGCCTCGTCAGGGTCATCTCCAGGGGGACCTACAGTGGCCGGAGGGAGGGACTTTTACAACCTGCGAAATTGCTTCGTTGGGGAATGTGACTGATGACCCACCTTGGGGGAGGGGGAAACAGGGTCAGAGCTAACGCCGCAAAAAGTGAGGCCAGATTTGGCTCCACTTGGATGGGGCAAATATGAAGCTCCTAATAAACAACTGGATTTCTTTTGAAGGTTTGGTTGAGGCCCATGATTTACTTAGGGCAGTGGTTCTCACCCTGTGGGTTGGGACCCTTTGACCCTTTCACAGGGGTCGCCTAAGACCATCGGAATATTTTCTATGGTCTTAGGAACCAAGACACCAATTTTATGGTTGGGGGTCACCACAACATGAGGAACTGTATTAAAGGGTCGCGGCATTGGGAAGGTAGAGAACCACTGAATTAGTTCATCGGTCGGAACCCTGACATAGGGAACATTGTCAGTACTGCAAGGGAGTACAAGGTTTTCAGAGTGGAGGAGAAGAAGGGGAGGAAGGGGAGGAGGAAGGAGGGAGGGGAGGAAAGACGAGGGAGGGGGATGATGGTGAGGACTATGGGGTCCTTGATGCTCTCTGAGCTTGGTTGTTTTCTTGCAGACGTTTCATGGCCCAACCAGGGAACATCATCAGTGTTTTGGATGCCCACAAGGTCACCAATCATTGACTTCCAGTTGGTAGGCAGCCTCGGCCAAGGCTCTCCTCGGGACGTGTCCTTATCAGCGGAGTCGGGACTTCTCTCATCTTCTCTGTAATTGGTGCCACACCAAAATGTGGTTGAATGGTGTAATGTGTGATGTTCTCAGGAAGGGAGGTGCCTGATATCCAAGGGAGCAATAGCATTTCCATGGCATGGAGAGAGCTTTTGCTCCCTCCTGTTGCTGCGCAGCATTCAGGGCCATACGGTGGAACAGGAGGATGGTTCTCTTGTAGGTCTTAGATTCAAGACGGGTTGGCATCTGTCTGTTGTTGTTTGTTGTTTATTGGATTTATATGCCACCCTTCTCCCAAAGGACTCAGGGCGGCGTACAACATTAAAAAAACACATATTATAAAAGTTAAAAAGAAAATTAGATAAGAGTATCCCAAAACAACCCAATTAAGATTAACAATAACATTTTAAAAATTACATTTAAATTAACAATGATCATTCATTTATTTTATTTTGATTCAGGCCAGGCTGGCTTGCTGGAAAAGCCAACTTTTTAGGGTGCTTCGGAAGGACCAGAAGTCGGGGTTATACGAAGCTCCAGGGGCAGCTCATTCCAGAGGAAAGGTGCTCCCACAGAGAAGGCTCTCCCCCTGAGGGTCGCTAGCCGACACTGTCTGGCTGACGGCACCCTGAGGAGGCCAACTCTGTGGGATCACACTGGATGGTGGGATGCTACTGGTGGCAGTAGGTGGTCTCGCAGGTACCCTGGGCCAAAGCCATGGAGGGCTTTAAAAGTCACAATTAATACCTTGAATCGCACCCAGAGGACAACCGGATTCTGGACCAGCTGAAGCCTCCAGGTGCTCTTCAAGGGCAGCCCCATGTAGAGAGCATTACCGCAATCCAGGCGAGAAAGGACGAGGGCATGAGTGACTGTGCACAGAGCATCCTTATCCAGGAAGGGGCGCAACTGACGTACCAGGCGAACCTGGTAAAAGGCCCCCTTGGTCACAGCTGTCAGGTGTTCTTCTAAACTAAGCCATGTATCCAGGAAGACTCCCAGATTGCGGGCCCTCTCTGAGGGGGCTAAAATGTCTCCCCCTATCATCAAAGATGGAACAAGATGCAGAAATCGGGATGACAGAAACCACAGCCACTCCGTCTTGGAGGGATTGAGCTTGAGCCTGTTTCTCCCCATCCAGATCCGCACAGCCTCCAGGCATCGGGACATCACATCGAGGGCATCCTTTGGGTGGTTTAGGGTAGAGATGAAAAATTGGGTATCATCACCATATTGATGATAGCGTACCCCAAAATCATGGGTGATCTCACCCAGCAGTTTCATATATATGTTGAACAGGAGGGGTTAGAGAACTAACCCCCTGGGGCATTCCACAAGTGATGCGCCTCGGGGTTAATCCCTGCCCTGCAGTCAACACAAACTGTGACCGATCCAACAGGTAGGAGGAGAATCACCGTAAAA
>NW_028261385.1:7206507-7224007 GCF_051295495.1 Thamnophis sirtalis
ATAAAGCTGGAAGGGACCTTGGAGGTCCTCTAGTCCAGCCCCTGCTCAAGCAGGAGAAGCTACACTATTTCCTGATCAGGGGCTCTCTAGTTTCTTCTTGGAAGCCTCCAGTGATGGAGCTCCCACAATTCCTGAAGGCAGCTTATTCCAGGGGTTAATTGTCCTCACTGTCCGGAGGTTTCTCCTTAATTCCACTCTAGGGATTCACTTCACAAAGGTGGCAAGAAAGGTTGTAAAATGGGGCAACACTCACTTAACAACCGTCTCGCTTAGCAACAAAAGTTTTGGACCCGACTGGGGTGGCAGGTCAAAGGTTCCCTGCATTTTAGTTTCCTTGCAGACCTTCCAGAATCTCTTCCTTTGTGAGATGGACAACTAGTTAAGTTAGATGAAGAAAGAAATAAAATTGTTGTGACGTTTGTGACTTTTGTGATTCAATGCAGCTTCTGGTTCCAGAGCGGAGTTTGCTTCAGTGGCTTTAGACACCAGCAGCTTTTCCATTTCGGGAATTTCTTGACCTCTTCCGCTTTGGATAAGGTTTTATTTCTTTTAAAAAACACAAATATTTCATCATTCGTCAATCATTAAAACATTGAAGTACAATTTTTTTTGTGTGTGCCCCTCCCTCCCTCCACCCCCCAACCCCCCTCCTCCTCCCCCCCCCAGACTTCCCAGTATGGATTTTTAACTGACACAGTCTAAAATCTATTGAGAAAAAAGAAATAAAGAAATTAATGACATTCTACATTGACCTTAGCTTCTTCTTACTGAACTAACTTTAAACAATTTAAATCATTTCTGATCTTAAGCATAGGCTAACTGGAATTTTTTGGTCCCGTATTTATTTTGTATATAGTCAATCCATTTTTTCCAGTCTCGTTTATATCTCTCATTTGAGTGATCTTTAAGATATGCCGATATTTTAGCCATCTCGGCTAAGTTTGTGACTTTCAATGTCCATTCTTGGATTGTAGGCAAGTCTTCCTTCTTCCAGTATTGCGCCACCAACAGTCTTGCTGCCGTTATTAGGTGCAAAATCAAGTTAGTCTCTACCACTGTAAAGTCAGTACATATACCTAGTAAAAATAACTGAGGAATAAACTTTATCCTTCTTTTAAAAACATTTTGCATAACCCACCATATTTTTATCCAGAATGCCTTAACCTTTTGGCAGGTCCACCATATATGAAAATATGTAGCATCGAGAGAACCACACCTCCAACATTTAGGCTGTACATTCGGATACATAGAAGCCAACTTTTTAGGATCTAAATGCCATCTATAGAACATCTTGTAAAAATTTTCTCTCAGATTTTGAGCTTGGACCTCTTCGCTTTGAATGACCTTCGTGGCTTCAGATCTTCCTGGAATCAGTTTTGCACCTAACAATTCCTTCTTTCTTACGGGGTTACAGGGCATATCAAGGCATCTGCGGTTTCTCCAGAGATTTGAGCTGCCCTTCACTTGCTGGACGTTTCTTGGACTGGACAAAAACAGTTTCATTACTGGAAAAGACTTTATGCACGAAATAAAAGATAATATGTTAAACAACAATATGAGATGCTGTTACATTCAGAGTCCCAGCGTCTGTTAGAGAAATTCCCTATTAAAAATAGACATCTTCAATGCTCTCGCTGAACACAATTATCTGCTGTTATCATGAGTCACAGCTATTGTCTTAATCAGAATAAACTTTGAACTGAGTGGAATTCTCCAATTATGTCAGAATAACTGAGTTGGAAGGGACTTTGGAGGTCTTCTAGTCCAACCCCTAGCTCAGGCAGGTGACTCTATATCACTTCAGACAAATTGGTTGTCCAACCTCTTCTTTAAAACTTCCACAGTTGGAGCAACCACAAGTTATGAAGACTGGTTGTCCCACTGCTTGATTGTTCTGACTCTCTGGGTGTTTCTCCTTAATTACAGCTTGCTTCTCTCCTTCATTAGTTTCCATCCATTTAAGAAGAGACTAGACAGTCACTTCTCTGAAATGGTACAGCTCCGTGATGGTAAACCTCTGATAATTTTGCAATTTGTTATGTCATTATACCGGTCTAACTCACCCTAAAATTACAGTGTGTTCCACTGTTTTCAAGATGAAAGGATGAAGGTCACGTCCCAGCTTTGAGTAATTCTCCCAGTTATTCCTCTGTGATGTCCCTTTGTTATAGTTTCACGAGTACAATTTCCTTCTGAAATACATATATAATTATGTCATTAATTGCCCCCTTCTGACATGGGTTTTGACATCATTTTCTGGGAACCAAGATAATAAAATTATCTGGGCTACAATTAGAGCATGATACGATCTCTCGATGTTATCAACGTCTATAGTTAGCCCTGTGAATAGATGCCAAGCTGATCTTTCCATTCGTCGCTCTGAGACAAGCAGTGTGTTTGTGTCTGTGGGGGTGAGGAGGAGGGGAACACACACAAACTTTATTGAATTTAATTTCCATCCTTCACAGCCCCTTGCAAATCTCAGGTTTCGTTCTGGATGCTGCAAGAATTCCTGGAGGCCGTCCGCCTTTTTCTCACAATGGATTTGAGGTCATAATGCTGCAAAGGCTGGTGACTCCTTTGCGTTGTGGTGGCCCAGGAGATGGTGACAAGAGGAAGAGGTGGGCTGATGGAGAGGTCTAGGTAAGGAGAGCAGATGCTCAATTGACCGGTTAGACTTTAATCCGATGGTAGGCACTATCTGGAGGAGATGAAAGGACACAAGCGTGTTTGAAGCCTCTGCAAATGCCAAGGTCTGTAGAATGACGTCTTCCTTCCCAACAGAAGTCGTATCTGGAGGCCGGTGAGCGAGATGTTGGAAAAATTAGTCAGCCTGGTGACCATCCAGAATGAAACGGTCGGTCAGGGTCTGGCAGAAGCTCTGGGGACCTTCCTCATGATGGTGAGAAAAACAAACAAACCAGGGTCTGTGAGGGGAGAAGGAAATGGGTGGACTTCAATTCCCAGAATTCCCCAGCCAGCAAGGCAAGTCCTCAACCCATCGTCCAGTTGGGTGAGTTTGAGAAACCAACTAAGTTAGAAGAGGGGTGGGTGGTGGGTGGGAGGGAAACGTTGCAAGCATGCCTTTTCCTGGCTTATGGGATTTTTGGGTGAGAGAAAAAGAAATGAAATGTTGATTAGTGGGTTTAAAGATTGGAAGGTATAGTTTAAGGGAAAGAAGAAAGTGATGTCACTTTAGAGAGAGTAGGAAAAATACTCTATAAATGTATCCATATGCACTCTGAAGACGATTGATAGCTATTTCTTCTTATCTTCTTTCTTTCTTTCTTTTTTCTTTCCTTCCTTCCATTTCTCTCTTTCCCTCTCTTTTTTCTTCCTTCCTTCCTTCTTCCCTTTCTCTTTCTTGATTTCCTTTTGCTGCTTTTCTTTTTTTCTTCCTTCCTTTCTTTCCTCTGTCCTTTCTTCGTCTTTTCTCCTCCCCTCCCTTCTCCTTTCCTCCCTTCTCTTCACTTCCTCTCCTTCCTTCCTTATCATCCAATCTGTCCATCCATCCATCTCTTTTATTTTTCCTTCTTTCTCTTTCCATGCATCTGTCTGTCTATCTCTCCTTCCTTCCTTCCTTCCTTTCCTTCCTTCCTTCCTTCCTTCCTTCCTTATCATCCGTCCATCCGTCCCTCCATCTCTTTATTCCTTCCTTCTCTTTCATCCATCTGTCTGTCTATCCTTCCTTCCTTCCTTCCTTCCTTCCTTCCTTCCTTATCTATCTATCTATCTATCTATCTATCTATCTATCTATCTATCTATCTATCATCTATCTATCTATCTATCTATCTATCTATCTCCATCTATTTCTTTCCTTCTTCCTTCCTTCCTTCCATCCATCCATCCATCCATCCATCCATCCATCCATCCATCCATCCATCCATCCATCCATCCATGCATCCTCTCTCCCTTTCATTTTTCTATTTCTTTTCTTTTACTATATTACTTTTCCTTATTACCTATCTTTCCTCTTCCATTTCTTAAAAAAAAAAATTCTTTAAAAAATTGTCAACCAAAAATTGTAAGGAACCAAAATAAAACCCAGGTCTGGCTCCATCAACCTCTGATCGGGAGATCTTCCACCACCTTGGAATCCTCTCTGCTTGGACTCAGATGTGCAAAAGACAAACATGGGGGAAAAAACCCTCCATATTTTTGAGTCTTCCAGTGAAGGACTCTATTCCCAGCCAAACAGGGGAGAGAATGATTATGTCACAATAAAAGCAAAATGTTATTGATGGACAGACTTCCCAAGCTGAGAACGCCAATCAATGCAAGTAGGGTGAGAAAGTTAGTCCAATCTTTCCCCCATAGTGGTATTTTAGACTAAATTAGATTAGGTAAAGGTTCCCCTTGCACATATGTGCTAGTCGTTCCTGACTCTAGGGGGCGGTGCTCATCTCTGTTTCAAAGCCGAAGAGCCAGCGCTGTCTGAAGACGTTTCCGTGGTCATGTGGCCGGCATGACTAAATGCCGAAGGCGCACGGAACGCTGTTACCTTCCCACCAAAGGTGGTTCCTATTTTTCTACTTGCATTTTTTACATGCTTTCGAACTGCTAGGTTGTCAGAAGCTGGGAGAAGTCACGGGAACTCACTCCATTACACGGCACTAGGGATTTGAACCACTGAACTGCTGACTTTTCTAATTGACAACCTCAGTGCCTTAGTCACTGAGCCACCACATCCCTTAGATTAAATTAGATGATTGGTCAATTTATTTCTCTCTCTTCAAATGGCCGCAGGCTTCTTGGTTCCAAGTGGAAATCGGAGAATTTAGGATTTTTGGCCTGCAAAACACGTCCTGAATCTGATTTCTGAACTCTCTCCAGGACATTTTCTAGGGAGTAACAGAAAAACGGTGCATTGCTTTCCTTCCTTCTTTGTAAATCTCTGTTATCCTGTTTTCCCAGCTTTTCTTTCTTCCTGGCCTAATTTCTGTACAGGCTAAAAACGGCCCCCTATCTCAGGAATCTCCAAACTTGGCCATTTTAAGACTCGTGATCTTCAACTCCCAGAATTCCCCAGACAGCATGGGCATTGGAGTCCACAGATCTTCAAGTTGCCAGCTTTGGAGACGATCTAAAGTTGGCCATTTGTCTGAAACGGTATAGGGTTTCCTGCCTAGGCAGGGGGTTGGACTAGAAGACCTCCAAGGCCCCTTCCAACACTGCTATTGTATTGTATTATAGGTAGCCCTATCCAAAATAATTGCAGACTTTCTGGAAGAGATTTCTCTTTTCTTCTGACAGACCTTTGGCCTTGGCTCCGTGGCACAAGTGGTGTTGGGGAAGCACAAATTTGGAGAGTACTTGAGCATCAATCTTGGGTTCGGGTTTGGTGTTATGTTGGAAGGAGAGAAGGAGGGAGGGAAGGAAGGGGAGTAGGAGAGAAGAAACGAGGGAAGGAAAGAGGGAGGGAGGGAAGAAGAAATAGGACCGTTGTAAGATAAGATGGATCTATGGGATGATAAAAAAGCAATCTTCAAATATATTGTCAACAGTAGGGAAAAATTGTTATAAATACATATTATTAATAACAGTTATGAGATCATATAATTGTGAATGTATATATGAAATTGATAAAATAAAATAAATTATTAAAAAAGACCTCCAAGGCCCCTTCCAACTCTGCTATTGTATTGTATTATAGGTAGCCCTATCCAAAATAATTGCAGACTTTCTGGAAGAGATTTCTCTTTTCTTCTGAGAGACCTTTGGTCTTGGCTCCGTGGCACAAGTTGTGTTGGGGAAGCACAAATTTGGAGAGTACTTGAGCATCAATTTTGGGTTCGGGTTTGGTGTTATGTGGGAGTCCATGCCGCTGGGGGCATCTCAGGTGAGTCTAGCAGGGGGGAGAGAGGAGCTGGGTTGCTACGCTGGGTAACCTAGAGCGAAGTGCGCGATCACCAAAGCGGTTGTTAAACCCATAGGATCACACCACTGTCTCAGGTTTCCAAAAGATGCCCTAATTGATTGATGATTCATTATTATGATTCGTGACCCGACAAATGCCCGCACGACAAAAGCGTGCCGACAAAAGCGTGTCGTTAGGGTTAGGGTTAGGGTTAGGGTTAGGGTTAGGGTTAGGGTTAGGGTTAGGGTTAGGGTTAGTTTTAGGGTTAGGGTTAGGGTTAGGGTTAGGGTTAGTTTTAGTTTTAGGGTTAGGGTTAGGGTTAGGGTTAGGGTTAGGGTTAGGGTTAGGGTTAGGGTGAGGTTTAGGGTGAGGTTTAGGGTGAGGTTTAGGGTGAGGGTTAGGGTTAGGGTTAGGGTTAGGGTTGGGTTAGGGTTAGGGTTAGGTTAGGGTTAGGGGTTTTGGTTAGGTTTGGGCTTGGGCTTGGGCTTGGGCTTGGGCTTGGGCTTGGGCTAGGGTTAGGGTTAGGGTTAGGGTTAGGGGTAGGGTTAGGGTTAGGGTTAGGTTTAGGGTTATGTGTAGTGTTAGGTTTAGGTTTAGGTTTAGGGTTAGGGTTAAGGGTTAAGGTTAGGTTTAGGTTTAGTGTTAGGCTTAGGGTTAGGTTTAGGTTTACAGTGCACTTCTGTCAGCGCGCTCTTGGCGTGATTCAGCGCTCATTCGTTGGCGCGGTTTTGAACTCGCGGTTTTGTCACCCCGGTTTAGTCGCGCGTGCTTCTGTTGGTCGCCCTTTTGTCGTTGAACCATTATGATTAACAGGATGGAAAAAATATATACAGGTGAAACTCCAAAAATTAGAATATCGTGCAAAAGTTCATTTATTTCAATAATGCAACTCAAAAGGTGAAACTAATATAGGAGATAAGACTCATTACATGCAAAGCAAGATAGTTCAAGCCGTGATTTTTCATAATTGTGATGATTATGGCTTACAGCTCATGAAAACCCCAAATCCACCATCTCAAAAAAATAGAATATTTCATGCAATCAATAAAACAAGGATTGTACGTAAAACAATATCGACCTCTGAAAAGTATAAGCATGCATATCTACTCAGTACTGGGTTTGGGCCCCTTTTGCAGCAATTACTGCCTCAATGAGGCGTGGCATGGAAGCTATCAGCCTGTGGCACTGCTGAGGGTTATGGAAGACCAGGATGCTTCAATAGTGGCCTTTAGCTCTTCTGAATTGTTCGGTCTCATGTCTCTCATCTTTTACTCCTCTTTTATTTCCTCTGGGAGGGGCCATTCATCGCCCACCTGTCTTTTGCTGTTCCCTCCATTGGGCAACTCTGTGCATGCATCACTGGGAACAGGCTCCAGCTGTTCATCTGCCTCACTGATCTCTGACTCGGATGGCAACTGGCCCCCTCTCTGCTTCCGACGCAGAGCCCTCATCAGAGCCTTCCCCAGACTCCAAGACCGACCCATGTTCCTCCTCAACCACCTCCCTGTCCAAATCTACTCCCAGCTCTGCTGGCCACTGGTGGGCCACAACATTTGCCTCTAAGAATCTGAGTCCTCATTTTACCAGGATGGAAGGCTGAGTCAACCTGGAGCCGGTCAGGATCGAACTGCTGGAGCCTGCAGTACTGCGTTCTAACCACTGCTCCACCATGGCTCCCAAGGCAAAGGCATGTTCCAAGACAAAATGTCAACCATTGATACATGGAGCAAAAGAAACTACTGGGACGGCATTTTACCAAGAGAATAACTTCACTGATAAAAATAAGACCCAACCTGAAAATAAACCCTAACATAATTTTTTTAGCGTGCTCCTCATATAAGCGCCAAGAGGGACACGGTGGCTCAGCGACTCAGGCGCTGAGCTAGTCAATTAGAAAGGTCAGCAGTTGGCAGTTCAAATCCCTAGCCCCACATAATGGAGTGAGCTCCCGTGACTTGTCCCAGCTTCTGCCAACTTAGCAGTTTGAAAGCATGTAAAAGTGCGAGTAGAAAAATAGGAACCACCTTTGGTGGGAAAGTAAGAGCATTCCATGTCCCTTCAGTGTTTAGTCATGCTGACCACATGACCACAGAGACGTCTTCAGACAGCGCTGGCTCTTTGGCTTTGAAATGGAGATGAGTACCACCCCCTACAGTCGGGAATGACTAGCACATATGTGCTAGTCCACCACTTATCAGCTGTGACCAGGGGGGCATTTGCCCAGGTTCGCCTGGTGCGCCAGTTGCGGCCCTACCTGAACCGGGAGGCCCTCACAACAGTCACTCAAGCCCTTGTGATCTCTAGGCTGGAATACTGCAATGTGCTCTACATGGGGCTGCCCTTGAAGAGCATCCGGCGACTTCAGCTAGTCCAAAATGCAGCCGCGCGAGTGATTGTGGGCGCACCACGGTTTGCCCACATAACACCGATCCTCCGTGAGCTGCGCTGGCTACCTGTTGGTCTCCGGGTGCACTTCAAGGTCCTTCTTACCACCTATAAAGCGCTCCATGGTAGTGGATCTGGCTATTTGAGAGACCGCCTTCTGTCAATTACCTCCCTGCGTCCCATCAGATCGCACAGGGTAGGCCTCCTCCGAATTCCATCCGCCAGTCAGTGCCGACTGGCGACTACGCAGAGGAGAGCCTTCTCAGTTGCAGCCCCGATGCTATGGAACAATCTCCCCGTGGAGATCCGCACCCTCACCACCGTCCAGGCCTTCCGCACAGCCCTCAAGATCTGGCTATCCCGTCAGGCCTGGGGATAAGACTTTACTCTCGCCCCTCCCGAATGTTGAATGAATGTTGGGTTTTTATTGCTAATTATTTTTATTCACATTTTCTTTTTGTGTTTTGTCCTGCACTCCCTTCCCCTATCATTGTAAGCCGCCCTGAGTCCCCTCAGGGAAAAGGGCGGCCTATAATGCTAATAAAATGAAAAAAAATGAAATGAAGGGGAATCTTTACCTTTAATATAAACCCTGCCCCCCCAAAAAATAAGCAGTTTCTAAGTTCTTTCTGAAAATAACTCTGTTGTTATCACTTCTCAGAAATCTTTTAGAGTCCCCCCCCCTTTAAATTCCATAAGATAGACACCACGCAGCTCCCTCCGAATGCAAAACTGTTGGTGATCCATAATGGCCTCTCATTACCATCTCATGGCTGTCATTTAAGTAAAAATACTAGCAATTCTCCTAAAAATGATCCTTTAATTATTTACAAGTGTTATTCTCTGCTCTAATGGAAGCGGCAACTGTATAGAAGCTGCTGTTAATAGTTTTAGGAAGGAAAGTAGCTGGAACCGCCTCTGATTTCGCTTCTGAAGAGAGGAAAAATATGATTATCTCTCCATTAAGGACCCCCAGTCACAACGCCCTCCAGCTATGCTAGATATTTAGGAATGCAGATAAATCCAACTAGCTTCTATTACGCATACAGTACATGCTGTGCAGCAAGTCTTCAATATTTGATCTTTTCTGGATTTTGTCCATGCAAAACATTCACCTAGGAAGGAAATGGAGAGACGGGTGTATGTCTCTCTGTGTGTATGTACCCAGGTAGTTCTTGATTTACACACATTCATTTAGTAACTACTCACTGTTTTACAATGGCACCGAAAATAGTGACATTACTGTTTTTTTTCTCACAGAGAGAGAGAGAGTGGGGGAAGGAAGATGGAGGAGAGAGAGAGAGAGGAAGGGAGGAAATAAAAAGAGGGATGGAGGAATGGAAGGAAGAATGGGAAGAGAGGGAGGGAAGGAAGGAAAGAGAAAGAGGGAGGGAGGGAAGGAAGAAAGGAAGGAAGGAGGAAGAGGAAGGGAAGGAAGGAAGGAAGGAAGGAAGGAGGAAGAGGGAGGGAGGGAAAGACAGGGAGAATGGAAAGACAGGGAGGGAGGGAAGGAAGGAAGAAAACAGAAAGAGAAAGAGGGAGGAAGCAAGGAAAGAAAGAGAAAGGGAGGGAGGGAGGAAAGAAAGAGAAAGAGAAAAGGAGGAAAGAAAAAGAAAGGGAGGGAAGGAAGGAAAGAGAAAGAGGGAGGAAGAGAAGGAAGAAAGGAAGGAAAAAGAGGGAGGGAAAGACAAGGAGAATGGAAAGACAGGGAGGGAGGGAAGGAAGGAAGAAAACAGAAAGAGAAAGAGGGAGGGAGGGAAGAAAGGAAAGAAAGAGAAAGGGAGGGAAGGAAGGAAGAAAACAGAAAGAGAAAGAGGGAGGGAGGGAAGAAAGGAAAGAAAGAGAAAGGGAGGGAAGGAAGGAAGAAAACAGAAAGCGAAAGAGGGAGGGAAGAAAAGAAAGAAAGAGAAAGGGAGGGAGGGAAGGAAGGAAGAAAACAGAAAGAGAAAGAGGGAGGGAGGGAAGAAAGGAAGGAAAGAGAAAGGGAGGGAGGGAAGAAAGGAGGAAAACAGAAAGAGAAAGATGGAGGGGAAGAAAAGAAAGAAAGAGAAAGGGAGGGAGTGAAGGAAGGAAAAAACAGAAAGAGAAGGAAGGAGGGAAGAAAGTAAAAAAAGAGAAAGGGAGGGGGAAGGAAGGAAAGAAAGAAAGAGAGAAGGGAGGAAAGAAAAAGAAATGGAGGGAGGGAAGGAAGGAAGGAGAAAAGGGAGGGAAGGAAGGAAAAAGAAGGAGAGACTGATGGAGGGGGAGAAGGAGGGAAGAAAGCGAGCTAGGATCTTCTACCCTGTTTTGATCTCTTTAAATCAATCAGTGATTACCACACAGCACAATAAATGAGGAAGAAGTCATCCAGGGATTGTCCTTCTGTGCAAAAGCTCATCTTCCTTGGCACCATCTCCTTTGCCCATCGTCTTGGAAGAGGAGAAGGGATGTCCTATTAAGGGAGAAGACAAAAGCCACGGAGCAGAAACAATTCATGGACTCCCCAAGGAGTCAGCAGTGCTTATCTCTGACTGAACCCATTCCCACATAATCTTGGTTCAGGATTGAGGAAATAACACCATGCAAATACGATGCGAATTACCCAAAGGTCAAGTGTTCTGTGTGTGGCACCATGATGTCCCTACAATTGCACCTACAGCCACGGACAACCCGAACTTCTGGGTTCTAGTGCACAGGCGCGCTCAACAATCAGCTGGCTGGCGCACATGTGCAGGCCGGTTTTTGGCACTACCACGTGTGCAAAGGACAGCTGATCGTCATGTGGACATGCAGGCCAGAAACCCAGAAGACAAACATACAAGGCTACGGATGCCGGACGACATGGCTTTGTGTGCCACTTTGGGCACCCATGCTACAGGTTCACCATCACGGTTCTAAGTCCTTTTGACCACTCTTGGTACAAAGTAAAGACATACCGTATTTTCAGAGTATAAGACACACCAAGGTTTTGAAGAGGCAAATTAAAAAAAGGAAGTTTTTGTACTCCGTAAACCTCCCGAAAACAGCCTGTTTTTTGCACTCTGCAAACCTCGCAGAAACGGGCCCATTTTTTTCAAAAAAAGGACATGGATAGCGTTTAGGAGGCTTGTAGAGTGCTCCTGGGGGGGGGGAGACAACGAAAAAAACGGCCCGTTTTCATGAAAACGGGCCTGTTCCCCCCCCAAAAAAAGGCATGGATAGCCTTTAGGAGGCTTATAGAGTGCTCCTGGGGCAGTGGTGGGTTTCCAAAATTGTTTGAACCTACTCTGTGGGTGTGGCCTCCTTTGTGGGAGTGGCTTGCCACCCATGTGACTGGATGGGAGGGCTTGCCGCCCATGTGACCGGATATGAAGATGCCGACGACACTTGTCAGAACCACCTTAAATTACCTCTCACACAGCACTGGCATGCATAAGAATAGGATGTAAACTTGTTTTTGAAAAGGCATCTTTGGTTTGCGTTGAAACAACTTCAACACACGCAATCTTCTGATTGCACCACAAACGCAGTAGTCATCCTTACCTTTCACAGAGGCACTGAGTTTTATAAATAGGAGCATGATAGTGTAGAATAATCATATCCAAGGACCAGTGTGGGTTTCAAAAAATTTTGGAACCTCTTCTGTAGGTGTGGCCTGCTTTCCGGGTCCACTGGTGGAACCTCTTCTAACCGGTTCTGGAACCTCTTCTAACCGGTTCGGTAGATTTGACGAACCGGTTCTACCGAATAGGTGTGAACTGGTAGGAACCCACCTCTGTCCTGGGGGGAGGGGAGAACAAGGGAAAAAACGGCCTGTTTTTCATGAAAACAGGCCCGTTTTTCCCCCCAAAAAGGACATGGATAGCCTTTAGGAGGTTTGTAGAGTGCTCCAGGGGGCTGGGGGGGGCAAAATTGAGCAAAAAACCACCCATTTTTCACTCATTTCTGCCCTCCCCAGCCCCCAGGAGCTTTATTTTATTTTATTTTATTTTGGGGGAGCGGATCTGGAGAGAAGTGGTACCCCAGGAGCTTTCTGAAAGCCTCCTAAATGCTATGCATGGCTATTTTAGGAGAGGAGGGGGTTTTCTGGAGACAAAAAAATGCTGGATTCAGTGTATAAGACACACCCAGATTTTCAGCCTCTTTTTGAGGGAAAAAGATGCATCTTATACTCTGAAAAATACGGTAATTCCTACCAGTTTACAATGGGTCGCAAAGAATGAATCAGTGTAATTCCTGCACAGCCTTTACACAGTGGAGAACCAAGGACTGCTCCATAAAAACCTCACCTCCGTGATACGGCCCCGTGCGTCTTGCGTTACCATCTCATCAGCCGGGGCCCTTATTCTCCATTTAAAAAAAAAAAAAGGTTATTTGTAGCTGCCAGCCACAAAAAATATTGACAAGGTAGATCTGAAGCATATGTTTATGGCCACCCACCTGGTCGCTCCTCTTTGTGGTATCTCAACGGTCAAACAGGCCCATATTTTACACTGAAAGTTTGAACGGGGAAAAGAAATGATCCAATTTTTAGACAGCCAATAAAAATGGCAGAGGTGTAAATCTTTGCCATTCGCTTTGTCTCTTTCGTTGCAAGGTTTCTGCTTTTGGAAATAATTTCCCTTTCTTCCAGGATTGCAGACAACAGAGGGCACTCGTAAGTAGCTTCGAATCCGGTGTAGTTCTTACACATGTTCTGAAAATGTCAGGCCGGTCTTTGCAGAAAGACTGTCTTCTTAGAAACTTGTGAGGAAATCAAGGGATTTTGTTTTTGTTTTCTTAACATTCCGTTCTTGGCAATCGATCGGGTGCTAGAAATAGAAAGAGAAATAAGAATGTAAAAATATTATATTAAGTACTAATCCCTGCTGAGCAGAATTAACTCAGAAATTCTATGTCTCTGTCTCTGTCTCTGTCTCTCTCTGTCTCTGTCTCTCTCTGTCTCTCTCTGTCTCTCTCTGTCTCTCTGTCTCTCTCTCTCTCTCTCTCTCTCTCTCTCTGTCTCTCTCTGTCTCTCTCTCTCTCTCTCTCTCTGATTTCCAGCAAGTGATTCCAAACCTGGAAAAAGCACAGAAATTGGATTATTTCAATTCCAATTCCAAAAAACTATCTATATTGTTTCTAAGAATTGACACCAATTCTGTCAATTACTCTGTTTTTCTTTCTCTCATCTATCCTCTCATCTATCTATCTATCTATCTATCTATCTATCTATCTATCTATCTATCTATCTATCTATCTATCTATCTATCATCTATCTAGCCAAGGTGGTGCAGTGGTTAAATGCAGCACTGCAGGCTACTGCTAGATCAGCAGGTCAGCGGTTCAAATCTCACCGGCTCAGGGTTGACTCAGCTTCATCCTTCCGAGGTGGGTAAAATGAGGACCCAGATTGTTGGGGGCAATATGCTGACTCTCTGTAAACCGCTTAGAGAGGCCTGAAAGGCCTATGAAGCGGTATATAAGTCTACTGCTATTGCTATCTATCTATCTATCACCTACCTACCTACCTACCTACCTACCTACCTACCTACCTACCTACCTACCTACCTACCAGTGGTGGGATTCAAATAATTTAACAACTGGTTCTCTGCCCTAATGATTTCTTCCAACAACCAGTTCACCCAACTAGCAATAACAATAGCAGTTAGACTTATATACCACTTCATAGGGCTTTCAGCCCTCTCTAAGCAGTTTACAGAGTCAGCATATTGCCCCCAACAATCCGGGTCCTCATTTACCCACCTCGGAAGGATGGAAGGCTGAGTCAACCTTGAGCCGGTGAGATTTGAACAGCCGAACTGCAGAACTGCAGTCAGCTGAAGTAGCCTGCACTGCGCCACCTCAGCTCTTCAAACTCCTCAGAAAGTTAACAGCAGGTTCTCCCAAACTGGGGCGAACTGGCTGAATCTCACCACTGCTAGCTACCTACCTACCTACCTACCTACCTACCTACCTACCTATTTATATCTATCAGCTATCAGCTTTCCATCCATCCATCCATCCATCCACCCATGTCTGTCTGTCTGTCTTGTCTGTCTGTCTGTCTATCTTTCTATCTATCTATCTATCTATCTATCTATCTATCTATCTATCTATCTATCTATCTATCTATCACCATATCTCTCTTCCACTCCCTCCCTCCCTCTCTCTGTAGACTAAGTGATGGAAAACAGTTTTAATTTATTTTTTCACACACATGTGTGAAATATGTATGAGCATAGATGCAGCTAATGTCCCCTGGAATGTTAGGATCTTTTTCACAGGTATAGTAGACTGAGCTTGGAGAACTTGGCCCAACGTCAATATGATCATAGAGTCATCTCCAACAAGTTTCCTAATTCTGTGATTTACATGTAATGAGAAGAAGAAGAAATTATTCAGCTGGCACTCAGAAAACTCAAGAAATCTCATATGCCCATGACATTGTTTATAAACATGTCCAGGGTGAAGATCTGCAACAGTGTCATCAGAATGACCCTGCTTGGAGCATGGTCAAGAATAGGACCAATGACAATTAACCAAGGAATCAATGTGATTAATCAACCAGAGTGTTAATTGCAGATTGTAATTTGGTGTGTGATTAATTGCTGGAGATAAAAAAAGGTTGCATCTCCATTTTTCCCTGATGAGAAAAGAAAACAACTTTCTTTCTTTTTCCTCCCTTCCTTCTTCTTCCTTTCTTCCTACATTTATTCCTTCCCCATGTTTCTTCCTTCCCTCCCTCCTCTGCTCTTTCCTTCCTTTCCTCCTCTATGTTCCTCCCTCTCTCCCTTCTGTCCTTTCGACCTCCCCTATGTTCCTTCCTTCCCTCCACCCATGTTCCTTCCTTCTCTCCCATCCTCTCCTTCCTTCCTTCCTTCCTTCCTTCCTTCCTTCCTTCCTTCCTTCCTTTCCTTTCCTTTCCTTTCCTTTCCTTTCCTTTCTTCCTTCTTCTTCCTTCTTCCATTCGTTGCAATATATAGAACAAAATCCAGCAATATAAATCGCAATTACTCATGTAACAAAACTAAATCTTATTAACAATGAGGACAATTAACCAGTGGAACAGCTTTGCCTTCAGGAATCATGGTTGCTCCAGTACTGGAGGTTTTTAAGAAGAGACTGGACAGCTACTTGCCTAAAATGGTATAGGGTCTCCTACTTGTCCAGCGAGGGACTGGACTAGAAGGTCCGTTCTAGCTCATTCATTCAAAACTTCAATTCTTCCTTCCTGTGTGGTCCAGGAATCAATAGCATGGAGACAACCCTATGGGCTTGAGGTCAGAATCCCACCCATCTCTTTTGGCCAGGTTTGACCATCTAGACCAGGCCTGTCAAATGGGCAGCCCATGGGCCCGAATGTGTCTCCTGCAGGCCACACCCATCCCAGCTCCGCAAATGCAAAAAGCCACGACATGACACGATACGTCACATGATGCGATCGAGTTTGACACCCATGATCTAGAGCAGGGCTCTCCACCCTTGGCAAGTTGAAGTCCACAAGAAGACTTGTGGACTTCAACACAGGGGTGAAATCTAGCAGGTTCTGACATGTTCTGGAGAACTGGTAGTGGAAATTTTGAGTAGTTCGGAGAACCGGCAAGGGCCACCTCTGGCTGGCCCCAGAGTATGGTGGGAATAGAGATTTTACATTATCCTTCTCCTGGAGTGGGCTGGAAATGGAAATTTTGTGGCATCCTTCCCCTGACATGCCCACCAAGCCACGCCCACAGAACCGGTAGTAAAAAAATTTGAAGTCCACAAGTCTTAAAGTTGCCAAGGTTGAGACTGACTGTCTGTCTGTCTGTCTGTCTGTCTGTCTATCTATCCTATCCTATCCTATCCTATCCTATCCTATCTATCTATCTATCTATCTATCTATCTATCTATCTATCTATCTATCTATCTATCTATCTATCTATCTATCTATCTATCTATTTGTTCATTTGTTTATTTATTTATTTACTATTTTATTTGGTTTGTCAAACATGTATAAGATAACAAGCATAATTATGAACACGGACATGAACAAAGGAAATGAGCACAAAGAAATGGGGACAGTAGGACAGGGATGGAAGGCACGCTGGTGCGCTTATGCACTGTCCCCTTTATGGACCTCTTAGGAATGGGGTGTGGTCCACTGTGGTGGTCTCTCATGAGGAATAAGACACTCAGGCAAGATGTCTCGGGATGAGAGCTCAGAACTGATTCCGAAACTCCCTTTTATTCTTATTACACTCATTAGCATACAATGTTATCACTTAGGCAGCCAGAATTGCCTATGGCCAGTTATTTTAGATTCATTCATCTGTTTTCCCACATTCCCATGCGCTTTCATTGTTTCTGTGCTATGGCACATCCTGTGGGAGCATTTCTCTGTAATTATTCCCACAGTCCACAGTAGACAGAGGTTGAAGTGTGGGGGTATGAGGATGTAACAACGGAGTCAGGTAGAGCATTCCAGGCGTTGACCACTCTGTTGCTGAAGTCATATTTTCTGCAATTGAGTTTGGAGCGGTTAACCTTGAGTTTGTATCGATTGTTTGCCCGTGTATTTTTGAGGTTGAAGCTGAAGTAGTTGTTGACAGGTAGGACATTGTAGCAGACAATTTTGTGTACTATGGTTAGGTCAGACCATAGACGGTGCAGTTCCAGATTGTCCAAGCCCAAAATTTTGAGCCTGGTGGGGTAGGGATTCTATTGTGAGAATCTGATCTAGAGGATTGCCAGAAAATCTCACAGTTCCTGAATCGAAGGACTTCTTTTACTTGTTATGAGTGTTTCTTTCATCAGGTTGAGTTGTTACTATGGATTTTCATGGTTCAAGCTACCCAGAGTTGAAATCTGGGTGGTTTAAAGACGCTGTAAAATATATAAATGAACACTGGTTACTCCCTGAGTGCTTTCAATGCTTCCCTTCGCTACAAAGGCATTATGTACAGTACAGGCAACTACCAAGAGATTTAACTATTTTCACAATTGAGTAAGGGTTTTTTTCCCCCGCTTTATACCTTCTCAATAATGGTATATTGTCTTGTTTTGGAAAAGAACGTCTTACCCTGGGAAAATTAAATTTTCAAAGCCTGTGTCAGAGAAATTTACATTGCAGCTCTAAACCCAGCTCAAAGGATTGCTACTATAGGGGGGAAAGGGAGAGAGAATATCATATCTGATGCCCTAGGTCTGTGATGATTACTCCAGTAAATAAAACAAAGTTAATTAAACAAGGGTTAAAATATATGGAATATGGGCAAATATGAAGCTGAGATGGGGAGTCTGTAAAGCAGAGATTTGTGATTAACTTTTATACATGATAAT
>NW_028261385.1:7229007-7244007 GCF_051295495.1 Thamnophis sirtalis
TGCATAATTAGTTGCTCTCTTTCCATTTCTGAGCGATCAAATATAGGGCAAAGAAAAAAAATTCATTGGGGTTTTGTTATCAAAAGGAAGGAAAGAGAGATGGATGGAAGCAGGAATGACTTCCCAAAATAAAATATAGCTGTTATAAACTGTTAATTATAGTTTATAATTGAAATAATCCTGGAGATTTTGATCATTACAGTAGTTAATGATCAGTTTGTTATAGTTTTAACAGCTTTGAGTTCCATCTAGGGATGCCCAATTAGCAAACCAGTCATTAAATACAAGTAATGACTAATTATTTGAGGATTAAATGCTTCAATATAAATAAAAATGGGATTGAAACTCTTAGCGTTAGTGTTCTAATGCATCTTTCCTCTACAATGAGTTCTCTCTCCTGGTTCTGAAATAGAAAATTGCCATGGGGAATTTATTTATCCCACTGAATGTCCTCTTTATATCTCCTACAGATGTTATATTATTGTCCGTATCGGCGCTTTTAGATGCAAGATTTTATTCGTTTGCTTTTCATCTAGTGTCCAAAAAACCCAGTGAAAATAATCAAATGACTATGATGACCACCATATGATATAAGCCAGACCACTTTGTTGACTATTGTTGAAGTCTACATATCTTAAAAACTGCCCAGATTGAATAACAGAATAACACAGTTGGAAGGGACCTTGGAGGTCTTCTAGTCCAACCCCCTAATCAAGCAGGAGACCCTTTACCATCCCAGACAAGTGGTTCTCCAATCTCTTCTTTAAAATCTCCAGGGCATCCACAAGGTCTATAGGCAATTTCTAAAGGGTGGGTGTGGCCAGCCTGATGACACTCACATCTAGGGGCACCTCGCTGGCCTCTACTCGCCCCTCCCCTCCAAGCCCCTCCTCACCTGCCTGCACGGGCTCCTTAGGGCCACAACAAGAAGCAGCTGTTGGAGCTAAGCAGCCACCATGAAAAAGTGTTGGCAAAACAGCTCAGTTCAAATTGGATCTGACCAAGAAGGAAGTTCAGCCAGAAGCACCTCACTGGGGATTACAAGCATAGGCTCCAAGCAAAGGGAAGACCAATAGGAGTGTAAGGCCAGGGACCAGGCTGAGATGGTCAGCCAGTTCCAGGCCATGATGCAATCCCACTGGAACGAGGCCCTCTGGCTCTTTGCCACCAGCGGCCCTTCCTCCAGCCTTCGCCCAAAACTCTGCACAAGAGGCTGAAGCAGACTCCAATCGGAATTCTGCCCCTCTGACTCACACAAAAAGACCCCAAAGGGGAGACTCTCTGCAGCAATACAAGCATTCATGTATCTGTCCCAGAGGCCATAGTTGAGGACCCTGATTTAGTGAGTATGAGTAGTTTATTTATGAGTATGAGTAGTTTATTTATATGCCGCACTTTTCCCTGGGGGGACTCAGGGCGGCTTACAATTCGAATATAATATATTATATATTATATTATATTATATTTTATATTATATTATATTATATTATATTATATTATATTATATTATATTATTATATATATTATATTATATTATATTATATTATATTATATTATATTATATTATATTATATTATATTATATTATATTATATTATTATATTATATTATATTATATTATATTATATTATATTATATTATATATATTATATTATATTATATTATATTATATTATATTATATTATATTATATTATATTATATTATAATATATTATATTATATTATATTATTTATATTATATTATATTATATTATATTATATTATATTATATTATATTATATTATATTATATTATATTATATTATATTATATTATAATTATATTATATTAATATTATATTATATTATATTATATTAAATATATTATATTATATTATATTATATATTATATTATATATATTATAATATATTATATTATATTATATTATAATATATTATAATATAATATAATATATTATATTATATTTGCAATATAAAAAATGCAAATAATTTCTCTATGGACCACCAACATTTTTTCTCGTGGACCACCAGTTGATGACCGCTGGACTAGATGACCCCTCAACTCGGTTATCCTATCTTCTATTTTTATCATCTCTTCTTCCTTCTCCCGTGTTACTGTGGCTGTAATCTGATTTGATTATTGTGAGATGTAAAACTCAAACAGTTTAATTCTCACAATATAGAAACAAGTCTGGTTAAAAATTCAAAGGTTTATTGAGGAAAAATAAAAAAGCAGTTGCAAGCCTGGCCTCCTAGTCTCTTCCCGAGTTGGATTCAGAACAAGGAGAGCCAAAAACACTTTTCAAGCTATACAATTTATAATCCCGAAGCAATGGACTCCACGCCTAAGAAAAAGCTCCCCTCTTCTCCTAAGACCTACTTTAAGTCATTTTACACTACAAAGGGTCAGCATGACCCTTCCTGCAGAACCCAGTTACCTTATCTGGGTTTCCTTTTTGTTTCGTCCTAGGCGGTGGATGTTCCTATCTCACCAAATGGTGGCCTTGCTGTGGGCACATGTTTCTGTTTTCAAAGAAAGTTAGTTTTAGAAAGTCGTTGCATACTGTTTTACTGAGCACATTTACTAAGCAACAGGAAGAATTCTATAGCTCATTGGTACATTTAACACTTTTATAAAAGAGTAACTTATTACCATATTTTCAGAGTATAAGATGAACCTTTTCCCCTCAAAAAAGAGGCTGAAAATCTGGGTGCGTGTATACACTGAATACAGCATTTTTTTGCCTCCTGAAACTCCACCCCTTCACCAAAATGGCCGTGCTTAGTTTTTAAAAGGTTTTCAGAAAGCTCCTGGGGGCTGGGGAAGGCAGAAATGAGTGAAAAACAACCTGTTTTTTGCCCCCCCAGCCCCTAGGAGCACTCTATAAGCTTCCTAAAGGCTATCTATGCCCTCTTTTTACAAAAATGGACAGTTTTTTGCTCATTTTTGCCCCACATGGAGCACTCTACAAGCCTCCTAAGGGCTATTCATGCCCTTTTTTTGGGGGAAAAAAGGACCCGTTTTCATGAAAACGGGCCATTTCGGGGAGGTTTTGCAGAGTGCAAAAACTGTTTGTTTATTTTTAATTTTCCTCTTCAAAACCTTTCTGTGTCTTATACTCTGGTGCATCTTATACTCTGAAAAATACAGTGTTTATTTCCTTCATTATGTTCTTGGGTGCTTAATAGCTTGCAGAATTCAATGTCTAAATTCAAGCTAGCTTGTGGGCGGGAGGCCGAAGCTGTCAGAGAAAGATTACTTCCCCGAAAGTCAAGTGAACTTTATTGATTCATTTGGAAATCAACTCTTGCTTAACTCTTAAGCCTTTGTTGGTCCATCAAGGTGCAACAGCCATTACATTTGCCATAGGAAATTAAAACTCCGTGGCCGATTTAAATTTCAAGCTCTCTTTTGAGTTACTTCAGAGCGTCTAGAAGCGCCTTTATAATAGGCAAGGAATGGCGTTTGAGCACAAATCGAGGAGATTCACAGACGGTCATAGAAGTAAAAGACCAATTTGAAATGGTTGAGCGGATTCGGTGGAGGGCTGCCAGCTGCCTTCCTGCTCGCCACTAAACCTTCTATTTAACAGTCGCTGGCTCTTCTGTCGTTGACGGGCCTCGCACATCTGGCCAACATTTCTGCTCATCAGGCTGTCTCATTTTGATAGTCTTATTGAGCCATTAAAAGTCTAGGATAAAAGGACAAAGAGGAATCAGTGTACTACAGGACATGGGGGCGATTTTATGATTGGCTTGAAAAGAGATACAAATAGAAAGAGAAAGGAACACAATATGAAGTAAATAATGACACATTATTAAATTAAGAGGGAGGAATAAGAAAGTATTAAAAGGTAAGTATACAAATGGAAAAATGATACAAGTGGTATTAATATTAGAAATAAATGTAATAGTGGAAATTATTTGTATGGAAATCTAAAGTGCTGAAATGCCACCCTGAGAACCCATCAGAAAAAATAAATAAGCAAGGACAACAACGGAAAGGAGGAAGGATGAGGAGGGAAAGGAAGAAAGGGTAAAGCAGAGAAAGTAAGGGTGGGGGATTAAGAGTAGGAGAGAGGGTAAGGAGGATGAGAAGGGAGGAGGAGTGTGGGAAAGAGAGGGGAAGAAGAAAAGAGGAAGGAGAGGAGAAAGAAGAAGGCAGAGAAGGGAGGCAGAGAAGATAGAGGAAGCAAGGTTGTTGCAAAATAAGATGGAGGCATGGGGTAGCAAGAATGTTACCCAACACACACACACACACACACACACACACACACACACACACACACACAGAGGTCTTGGTGTAGTCGGGTCTTTTCCCCTGTAAGATTGAGAGTATCTTGGCGACGTTTCGTCGAGGTCCCACTCATCATCTTCAGGCTGGTGCCTTTGGCTTCGTGCTTGTGCTAGCAAAGTGTGATCGGAGCTTCCGTCTTTCTATAAATATTGGTGTGTGTGTGTGTAATGCTGGTTTTGTTGATGTAGGCGGATTGGTTGGCTGTGTTGTAATGATGTTTATATAAGGACTTTAACAGAAGAGTAACAGAGTTGGAAGGGACCTGGGAGGCTTCTAACCTAATCCCAGGCTCAGGCAGGAGACCTTATACAATTCTGGACAAAGAGTCATCCAATCTCTTCTGAAAACCCTTCCAGTGATGGAGCACATACAATTCCTGGAGGCAAGCCATCTCCAGAAGCTGATTCATTGTTCTCACAGTCAGGAAAGATGGCAGTGGGAGACCAAAGGAAGAGGGGAGGGGGAGAAAGAAGGAAGAGTTGGAAGGAAAAAAAAAGAGAGGGAGGGAAGATGGGAAAGAGAGATGTTGGAAGGAGGGAAAAGAAGAAGAAATGGAAGGAGGGAAGGGCAAAATGGTAGGGAGAGAGATGGATGGAGAGAGAAAGGGAGGAAAGGAAGATGTAGAGAGGGGAGAGAGGGGTGGAGGGAAAAATGGAAGGAGGAAGGAAAGAAAGAAAGAAAGAAAGGAAGGAAGGAAGGAAGGAAGGAAGGAAGGAAGGAAGGAAGGAAAAAGGAAGGAAGGATCCTTCCATGTTTTGAAACCACATCATAAGTTGACCTCTTTAAATCAATCAAACAATCCCTCACAGCATGATAAAAGGGGAGAAAGATGTTTAGGATTGTCCATCTATAGCAAGGTGTCCAAACTTGGGAACTTTAAGACTTGTGGACTTCAACTCCTAGAATTCCCCAGACAGCCATGCTTAAAGTTCCCAAGTTTGGACACTCCTGATCTATAGGAAGGTTCATCTTTCTTGGTCTGAAATGGGACAACTCACCATGGCCAATTGCTGCGTCCAACTCCTCATGGCCAGCTAACCACCCCCAAAAAACCTCCACTGTGGAACCAAGGTCATGATAACAGGTGGCTGTTGAAGGAGGAGTTATATTCATTGGACAATGTGACTGGTGACACCTGAGACTAAAAGACCTTCGCTCTTTGAATTAGGTGAAAACTGCAGAACTTTTAGAGTTGGTTTTCACCAGTGGTGCCAATATGATGTATCCAATAAACATGTTCTTTGAGGAATTTATCTATCTGCCTCAAAGTTCTGCTTTCGGTGGGTGCATTACTCAGAACTCTGTCATATACCGTACCTCCAAGGGGATTTCAGCCCGACCTCCTGTTATAAGAAGCTGATGAAATAAGGGGGCCATACTTCAAGGTGAGAGTTATGTACACTGAGGCTGACATTTCCAGAAATGAGACTGGAGGAATGAAAGAGTCTTAAGGAGCAAGGACTGTAATCTTCTGGATTTAGGCGAGTCCAGTGAACTGTGGAGAATCCATGGCAGATGACTTCGCCCAGGGATGGCTAACTTTTTTTGTTGTCGCGGGCCAAAAGCACACACACCACAGGTGGGTTGCCTCCCGGTACGGCCCGGATCGGGTGAACCGGTAGTAGCGACAATGGGAGGTTTCACCCACCCGCCCAGATGCTTCTGCGTATGCACAGAAGTGTTGCGCGAGTGCGTGCACCCAAACCGGCAGTAGAAAAATTGGCAACCCACCACGGACACACAGGTGTGCCCACACCCATAATGCAATACGCATGTGACACTCCCCTGCATGCCCCACCCATTGTGCATGTGCGCATGACCCCCCCACCTCATTTTGGGCCTAGCAGGCCTCCCTGCACACTCCTGGGACCCAAAACAGGCTGTGGGGGTGTGCCGTATCCCCCATGCCCCATTTTGGCCCTAGCAGGCCTCTCTGCAGCCTCATGGGGACCAAAACGGGCTACAGCAGGAGGTGTGCCGTTTTCTCCCCGAGCTCCCCCATGCCCCATGAAAGTGCCCCCTGCATGTGACGCAGAGACCCCAAAATCAGCTGGCCGGTGGGAGGCACAAACACATGCACCGTGGAGCTGAGCTGGGGCGACAGCTGGCATGCCCGCAGAGAGGGCTGTGCGTGCTACCTGTGCAGTGGTGGGTTTCAAAATTTTTTTGAGGACCTCTTCTGTAGGTGTGGCCTGCTTTGTAGGGAGTGGCTTGCTGGCCATGTGACCGGGTGGGAGTGGCTTGCCAACCATGTGACTGGGTGGGCATGGCCAACATAAAATGTGGTGAAACTCACTTAACAAACACTCCTGCTTAGCAACCAATATATTGGCTCAGGAACTCTGGCATTGAAGCACGCAAGTCTCAAAGCTGTCAAGTTACAAGACCCTTGCACCCCTAACCCTTTAGAAAAAAAACCCAGGGGGTGTTCAAACTTGACAGCTTTAAGACTTGTGGACTTCAACTCCCAGAATTCCTCCTCTCGCTCTTCATCTTGATGATGTGCGGACAGGCAGGGGGAGGGAGCTGGAACCGGTTCTAAATGGCACTGTAGATTTGTGAACTTCTTCTATAGAAGAGGTTAGAACTGGCAGGAACCCACCCCTGCACCCGTGGCAAGCATGCCATAGGTTTGTTATCATGGACGTAGCCCTTCCTAGGTCCTACTCAACTCATGCCAACAGAGATGGACAGAAGAGGGGGGGAAAAACCATCCTTCCTTTTATAGCTTGTGTCTCCTCCATCTTATTATTTATTTACTACTTGCATACTCAGGCTTTTGCGATCCTTCAGTCAATCAGCTGAGTGGTTTTCGATTACTTCCCTGCTGTATTGAATGGGTATTTGGGACTTAAGCTTTAGTGGTTCTCTACCAATGCACATCTCTGTGTCTTTTGACACTGGTTATATTTTAGCTTGGATGGTTTTAACCCTAAATTAGCTGCCCAGAGTTCACAAAGTCGTGAATTGGCTGCATCGCTGGGAATTCGATCTTCTTGAATTCCCTACATGGAGCCCCCACCTTGGGAACGGGCCTCAAAGGTCCAATCATCTCAAGAATGGATGCAACCATGCTTATTCTCTTATTTATTTACCATATTTTTCGGACTACAAGATGCACCGGTTTATAAGGTGCACCAAGATTTTGAAGAGGTAAGTAAGAAAAAAAAAGTTTTTGTCCTTCCCAGCCCCCAGGATCATTCTCCAGGCTTCAGCAGGACTGGGGGAAGGAAGGAAAAACACCATTTTTGCAACAACAACAGTAAAAAGAAAAAACGGACGAAAAATGGGGCGGTTTTTGCAGAAACGGAGGCGTTTTTGCCTTCCCCAGCTCTGCTGAAGCTGGAGAGTATGCTGGGGGCTGGGGGGAAGGCAAAAACACCCTCAATTTTTATGAAAAAATGGGGCGTTTTTTGCCTTTTTTCACCAAAATGAGGTGCAGGGGTGAGGCTTTGGGTGGCCAAAAATGGCTATATTTGGTGTATAAGACGCACCAACAATTCCACACTCTTTTTTTGGGGGGGGGAGTTGCATCTTATACTCCGAAAAATACGGTATTTAGTTCGTCAAACATGTACAAGATAAGAGGCGTAAGTATAAACATGGGCATGAACAAAGGAAATGAGTACAAATAAATAGCTGTGTGCCACTTCTGGCATGTGTGGCATAGCTTCACCATCACGGCTGTAGCCTGTAGGGTCCAGATAAGATTGGCCCCACCTTGACATTATTTCTAAAAGCCATAAAGATCTGGTTTGCCAGTGGCTCTTGGGACGTCAGGATGATATGACGTCTATCAAAGGGCTTTCTTGACTGTTATCACCAGAGGGAGGGATGGGGGTTTATTAAGTTTTATACCTGGGGTTCTACTTCTATAAGCCACATGAAGTCAACGTAAGTTGGAGAACCACATACATTTTCTTAATAAATACCAACACTTCTTCGTGGTGAACTTCATTTTGAAGTAAGGCAAAAGGAGTCCCTGCAGATTTTACTCCAATAGTCATTCTTGACTGTAGGGCAGTGATGGCAAACCTTCTATCTATCTTCTATCTAACTTCTATCTATCTTTTATCTATCTTTCTTCTATCTTCTATCTTCTATCTAACTTCTATCTTCTATCTTTCTTCTAATTTCTATCTTCTATCTATCTTCTATCTATCTTTGTTCTCTTCTATCTTCTATCTATCTTCTATCTATCTTTCTTCTATCTATCTTCTATCTATCTTCTATCTTCTATCTATCTTCTATCTTTCTTCTATCTAACTTCTATCTTCTATCTATCTTCTATTTTCTATCTTCTATATCTTCTATCTTCTATCTACTATCTATCTTCTATCTATCTTCTATCTTCTATCTATCTTTCTTCTATCTTCTATCTATCTTCTATCAAACTTCTATTTTCTATTTATCTATCCTCTATCTTCTATCTTTCTTCTATCTTCTATCTATCTTTCTTCTATCTATTTTCTATCTATCTTTCTTCTATCTTCTATTTATCTTCTATTCTATCTATCTTCTATCTAACTTCTTCTACCTATCTTCTATCTATTATCTTCTCTTTCTTCTATCTACTATCTTCTATCTATCTTCTATCTTTCTTCTATCTATCTTTTACCTATCTTCTATCTCTTTCTTCTATCATCTATCTATCTATCTATCTATCTATCTATCTATCTATCTATCTATCTATCATCTATCTATCATCTATCTATCATCTATCTATCTATCTATCTATCTATCTATCTATCTATCTCTCTCTCTATCTATCTATCTATCTATCTATCTATCTATCTATCTATCTATCTATCATCTATCTATCATCTATCTTCTATCTAACGTCTATCTACCTATCATCGAATGTCTTCATTATTATATTGATATATTATATACTCCTTCAGGTGCAATTACCTGCTACTAGAATGAGCCATTCACTCTCTTGCTTTCTGCTTGGTTCTCACAGGTCTGATGCCATCCGTTTCCAGCCGGGGAAAAAAAAAAATCAGGTCTCCAATATTTGTTGTGTTTAAGCCTCAGCTCCCTCAGAGAGCAGGATGCTAAGGATCTCCACCCCACCCATTATAATTAGTCACCTTTTTCCCTTCCAAATCTTTATAGAACTCAAGCTCATTAGAGCACTGATTCACACGGCTAATTGCTGAGTTAATTTTACCCCTGCAGATTTTAAAACCCTTGGCGTGCAAGCCGAAAATGGTTATTGCTCGTTTCTTTCTCTCAGGAGCTTCGCAGAGCTTTGCATTCCTGGCCTCTCCCTACTTCCAAGGGAGTGATAAAATAGGCACCCCAAGGACAGACCTGGAAATGATATTTCCACACACCCCCTGCAAGCTGCAACATGTTAGTCGCTGGGGAGTGAGGCTAGCTTGAAAAGGCATCCAGAATGAATAAGAGGAACGAGAGGCCCGGAGGACTAAAATATAGCAAAACGAGCATAAATTTCAGCATAACCCAAAGCCAAAATAAAATGGATTTCCCTCTTTAATACACAGAAACGGTGAGTGGGAAGGAAGATTAAACATGGACAGACTAACAAGACCTTGAAGGGACCTTGGAGGTCATCTAGACCAGGGGGTCACCAACCTTTCGGACCTCAGGGACCACTAAATTCATAATTTCAAATCCTGCGGGCCACTAATATCTGCCTAATGACCGGCTGGGTGGGCGTGGCAAAGTGGTCATGGGACTGAGTGGGCATCGTCAACTCAATGCCACTCACATGAAGGGACGCATTGCCAGCCTGTACTTGCCACTCCTCGCCTGCTCGCCCAGGCTCCTTAGGGCCCCAATTGGAAGCAGTTCTTGGAGCTAAGCAGCCACCAAGAGAAAGAGTTGGCAAAACAGCTCAGTTGAAATTGGATCTGACCAAGAAGGAGGCTCAGTAGAAGCACATCACTGAGGACTAGGAGCATAGGATTTCCAAGGGGAGGGAAGACTTACAGGAGTGCAGGGCCAGGTGTCAGTGCCTGGAGGCTCAGCAGGCTGAGATGATCAGCCAGTTCCAGACCATGACAGTTCCACTGGAATGAGGCCCTCCGGCTCTTTGCCACCAGTGGTGCTTCCCTCCAGCCTTCACCTAAAGCCCCATGCCAGGAAGCCGAAGCAGACCCTGTCGGAATTTCTGCCCTCCTCCAACATGCACAAAAAGACCCCAAAGGGGGAGACTCTCTGCAGCAACACAAATGTTCATTGCACATATCCATCCCAGGGGTTGCAGTTTGAGGAGCCCTGATTTAATGCAATATAAAATATTCAAATAATTTTTCTGTGAACCCCCAAAATTTTCTTGTGGACAACCGGTGGTTCCTGGACCATCAGTTGATGGCCACTGTTCTGGACCAACCCGATATTCAAGCTGGAGGCCCTATGCCAACGATGGCGAACCTTTTTTGGCTCGTGTGCCATAAGGAGGGGGAGCGCAGGGGGGTCGTGCGTGGGCGTGCCACACCCATAATGCAATGCAATCAGAACATTGCGTGTGTCGAAGTTGTTTTAACGCAAACCAAAGATGCCTTTGAAATAAGTAGTTTACATCATATTCTTATGCATTCCAGTGCTGTGTGTGAGGGAATTTAAGGTGGTTCTGACAAGTGTCGTCGGCATCTTCATATCTGGTCACGTGGGCGGCAAGCCACTCCCATCCGGTCACATGGGTGGCAAGCCACTCCCACAAAGGAGGCCACACCCACAGAGTAGGTTCGAACAATTTTTGAAACCCACCACTGTTCTGAAGGCAAGTTGTTCCAACAAATTAATTGCCCTCAGTGTCAGGAAATTTCTCCTCAACTCTCTCCTTGGTGAGTTTCCATTCATTGTTTCTCGTCCTGCCTTCAGGTGATTTGGAGAATAAGGTGACCGTCTTCTTCCTCGTGCTAGCGCCTCAAATCCTGGATGACTGCTATCACATCACCCCTGGTGCTTCTTTTCTCTATGCTTTCTTTTCCTACACCACAACTTTTTCAAATGCAATCCAGAGAATGGCAAACGGTCTGTCCCATTTTTTGGGGGGAGAAAGAGAGGAACTGGCAGAGTCTCCTGATCACGCCTGGAGATGAAAACATTCAAAGAACAGTTGTAGGATTTACGTTTTTGCTAGTCTGGAGGACTCTGGGGGGGACGCGATAGCAGTATTTCAGTATTTGATGGCTGCCAGAAAAAGGAAGGGGGTCAATTTATTTTCCCAAGCACCAGAAGACAAGAAACAGTGGATATATAAACTCATCAAGGAGTGAAGCAACCTGGAATTGAGGAGAAACTTTCTAACAGTGAGGACAATTAACGAATCTTGCATTTAGGTGTTGTTCTGGCAGGCCTGGGGCTGTTGACCTAATTGTTAAGGTCCAGCCCCAATTAGAAATGTATGTGTGTTGGGAATTTTTAAATTATTCTTTTATTTTGCTTTTCTTTTTTCTTTCTTTGTAAGCCGCCCGGAGTCCTCCGGGATTGGGTGGCCTAGAAATGTAACAAATAATAATAATAAATGCTTCATCACTGGAGTTTTTTTTTTAAAGAAGAGACTGGACAGTCACTTGTCCGAAGTGGTACAGGATGTCCTGCTTGAACAGAGGGCAGGACTAGAAGACCTCCAAGGTCCCTCCTATCTCTATTCTGATTCTGAGTTCTGATCACCTTGTTGCAAAAAAAAAAAGTGTAGGAAATTAGCACTTACCCCTCTCCTAGAAGAATGAAATACGTTAGGAAATATTAAAAAGGCAGAATATTATACTTCCCTAAAGGAGTAATGGAGAAACATGCTCTTGGAGGCAGAAAGCAGCACCTACTTTTCTCAATAACCCCCAGTAGATACTTTGTGCCCATTGAGAAAGACTGGGCCAGCCTATCTACAAAACAAAAGACCTTCAGCTCCAGGGTGATGGGATTAAGACATGACCCTCCAGGACATAGCAATAGCAATAGCAATAGCAGTTAGACTTATATACTGCTTCATAGGGCTTTCAGCCCTCTCTAAGTGGTTTACAGAGTCAACATATCACCCCCACAGTCTGGGTCCTCATTTCACCCACCTCGGAAGGATGGAAGGCTGAGTCAACCTTGAGCCGGTGAGATTAGAACCACTGAACTGCAGATAACAGTCAGCTGAAGTGGCCTGCAGTACTGCACCCTAACCACTGCGCCACCTCAGCTCTTCAATGATAGGATTAACCCTCTACCATCTAGTAGCAGATCTGTCCACATTGCACAATCTCCTAAGAACATTACATTATTCTCCAAACTTCAACCAAGCTTAGCTCAGACAACCTATAGAGCCAGCTGTGACCCCCTACAACAGCCAATAGAATACATGTTCTTGCACAGGAACAGGAAGCCCAAGAGAAAGTATAAATGCCCCCCCACTCTCAACTCCATGTGGTCAGCTGCCCAGAATCACACGCGCTTGGTGGTTTTGCATCATTTGAGACCATGATGGAACCTCATACAGACGTGAGGTTGAACAACTAGCCTCGTGGCGCAACCAGATCAATCTGGAACTGAACACACTCAAAACCATGGAAATGGTGGTAGACTTTCAGGGGTGGGTTGCTAATCCCGTTCCAACCGGTTCGGTTGGAACGGGGCCGGCTGCGTCCTCGTGCACACGCGCAGTTCACGCATGCGTCTTAGCGCCTGCGCAATGCTCCAGCTGCTCACGGAGAATTGCGCAGGCGCTGTATGTGCCATGCGCCTGCGTAGAAGCGCAGAAGCCTTCAAAGACCGGTAAGGAGCGCGGGCGGGCGGGTGGGCCCTTCGCCGTTCCCGGAAGTTACTTACTTCCGGGTTCGCCGACCAACCGGTTTGCGGGGACCGCCGCGAACCGGTTTAAACCCACCCCTGTAGACTTTAGGAGAAACCCTCCCATACTACCACCCCTTACAATACTAGTCAACAAAGTATCAACAATTGAGACCTTCAAGTTTCTAAATTCTACCATATCTCAAGACCTAAAATGGACCCCTAACATCAAAAATATCATCAAAAAAGCACAACAAAGTCTGTTCTTTCTGTGCCAACTCAGGAAGTTCAACCTGCCCAAGGAGCTGCTGATTCAGTTCTACAGAGGAATCATTGAGTCTGTCATCTGCACCTCCATAACTGTCTGGTTTGGCAAAACAAAACAGACAGAGACTTCAGAGGATAAGTAGAACTGCAGAAAAAACAATTACTGCCAACCTGCCTTCCATTGAGGACCTGCACACTGCAGGAGTCAAAAAGAGGGCCGTGAAAATATTTACAGACCCTTTCCATCCTGGACATAAATTGTTTCAACTCCTACCCTATAGAGCATTGCACACCGGAACAACTAGAGACAAGAACAGTTTTTTCCCAAACGCCATCACTCTGCTAAACAAATATTTCCCTCATCACTGTCAAACTATTTACTAAGTCTGCATTACTATTACTATTAGTCTTCTCATTGTCCCTATCACCCATCTTCTCCCACTTATGACTGAAGGACTGTAACTTTGTTGCTTGTATGCTTACGATTTATATTGATATTGATTGTTTCCTGATTGCTTATTTGTACCCCATGACTATCACTAAGTGCTGTACCTTATGGTTCTAGACGAATGTATCTTGTCCTTTTATGTACAGTGAGAGCATCTGCACCAAAGACAAATTCCTTGTGTGTCCAATCACACTTGACCAAAAAAGAAATCTCACCTCTTCTCTTCTCTTCTCTTCATCAATAAATGGACAAATTCCTTTTGTGTCCAATCACACTTGACCAATAAGGTAATCTAATCTAATCTAATCTAATCTAATCTCTTCTCTTCATCAATAAATGGACAAATTCCTTTTGTGTCCAATCACACCTGACCAATAAAGTAATCTAATCTAATCTAATCTAATCTCTTCTCTTCTCTTCTCTTCTCTTCTCTTCTATTCTCTTCTCTTCTCTTCTCTTCTATTCTATTCTATTCTACTATTCTATTCTATTCTATTCATTAATAAATGGAGCCTTTTTCCAACCAGCCTCCATTTTGTCTCCAGTGCCTTTCTCCCAGCTTGGAACTGAACCAGATGGATATTTCTTCCAACACAAGGAAATAAAAAGTTAGTAGAACTAAGATAGAACTGGACTGCCTTATTTTATTTATAGGACTGAAAGCTGGGTGATTTCCAATTATCCCAGTAATACATAAATTGCCAGCATCCAGAAGGAAAAGCTTCACCTGCCAATATCCCAGAAGACTCCACTTTAGGAGGTGAGAGGTAGTTATGAAGCAATGAACGGCATTGATTTCCCGGCGTATTCCTTGGGTTCGCTCAGTTGCTTCCCTAATAAAAGCGTGTTTAAAAGCACAATGCCTGTTAAATAGATCAGGCTGGTCTTACAGGTTCCTACAGGATGACGGATCCTGTCGGTTGTTTTTCCAATTTGGAGGCTGGCAGCCAATTAAAGATCCGCGTATCCTGGGCATTTCTCTTGGATTCATTCTCCCAGTAGTCGGAATGACCCGGTGGTCTCAAAAAGAGCTGAGCTCGAGTGGGAAAGGAAGCGGGAGTCCTCCTCAATAGATCAAAAAGAAAAGTTGTTGAACTTTAGCGCCCATTGATTTTCCCCCACGGCAGAAGTGCGAAGGACTCCTGGCATGAAGGTAACTTTTCAACAAGACTTGCAATAATAATTAAAGCCCCCAGGGTCGCAAAGGATCCTTAGCATCTTTTGCTATTGACTTGTCATTTCT
>NW_028261385.1:7246507-7339007 GCF_051295495.1 Thamnophis sirtalis
AATCTCACCGGCTCAAGGTTGACTCAGCCTTCCATCCTTCCGAGGTGGGTGAAATGAGGACCCAGACTGTGGGGGCGATATGCTGACTCTGTAAATTGCTTAGAGAGGGGCTGAAAACCCTATGAAGTGGTATATAAGTCTAGTTGCTATTGCTATTGCTAATTTTGTAGGTTGTGTGTCTTTTGAATCCCAAGCTTGGTTGAGTTCCCAGATGCCATGTGGTGAGTTTCTGTAGAAGGCTAATCCCATCTTTGTTATGCAGAGTAGACAAGTTCAGGCTTTTTAATGGCCCATTGACAAAGTTGGGAGCTATTAAGAGTGTTTCTGGCCTAAAAATTTCTTTCTCATTTCTTATCTAGGGAAAATATAATATTCTGCCTTTTCAATATTTCCTAACATATTCCATTCTTTTAGGAAAAGGGGTGGGGGCTACCTTTCTACACTTCCTTCCTCACACATCCCCGGGTGATTGGCCAAATTCACCTAGCTGATGTCTGAGATGGAACTAGATTTCACAGTCTCCTGATGATTGTCCCAAAATCACCCAATCATCTTTCATGCCGAAAGTGCAACTAGAACTCCTGATCTAGTTTGGGGCCCATAAATATTAGATCAAACTTTCCTGGGTGGTCTAAATTATGAGATGTTGTGATCATCCCACAATACCTCTGGAGAGCCTAATTCGGATTGTGACTTTAGAGATCACTCCCAACATTTGACTTGTTTTAAATTAACCTATGGATCGGCCCTGGGGAGTTGTGGCACGCAATCCACAAAACAATGTAGTTGGGGAAAAACAGAAGGATATTGGAGCACAGTGGTTAGAATGCAGCATCACAGGCTAACCCTGCCCACTGCCAGGAGTTCGATCCTGACCGGCTCAAGGTTGACTCAGCTTTCCATCCTTCCGAGTCTGGTAAAATGAGGAGCCAGATTGTTGGGGCCAAATAGACTGACTCTGTACAACTGCTTAGAGAGAGTTTGTAAAGCACCACAGCAGGGGTGGCTAACTTTTTAGACTTTGTGTGCGGAAAACGCATGCACGACAGCATGCGCACACATGCGCACACCCATAATGCAAAGTGTGCATGACCCCCCACACTTGCCTCACCCCCTGCGCATACCTGCGGGACTGCCACCCACTCCATTTTGCTGCACCCTGCCCATGCTCACTCCTTCCCTCTGCACATGTGCGCAGGCCTCCTCCTCTTCCCACACATGCAAGCACATCTCCCACATTCACCCCTTCCTTCATACATACACAGCAGAGACCCAAAAATCAGCTTGCTGACGAGAGGCGCAGTGGAGCTGAGTTGGGGCGATGGTTCGCATGCCCGCAGAGAGGGTTTTGCGTGCCACCTGTGGCACATGTCCTATAGGTTCACTATCATGGCACTATAGAGTGGTACGTAAATCTACGTGCTATTGTTACTGCTTGTTCAACTTAAACCTTAAGCTCATGGTACGAAAAGGGAGTTATCAAACAGGGAAGCTTGGGGAGAGAATCAAAAATCTTCAACGGATATGATAAAAACCAACTTGTCTATTTCCCACAATATCAGGGCACGTGATCTGAACTACAAAGCATAATCCACCTTCTTTCCCTCTTTAATTTATTCCAAATCATAATGCTGCCCAATTCCCACATACTTTCTCTGGAACAAATAAAGCACCAGAGGCCCAGCTGTTCACGAGGTAATTAATATAACAGAATTACAGATGTAATTAATATAACCGAATTAACTTTCAGACGGCGGCTGGGAAGATCACTTTCAGAACGGCTCTCGTGTAAAAAATAAAAAAAATAAAAAAAAGAACTACGCCATGCGCGTGGAAAAGAGGTCATCTAGAAGTTATGGGGATGTTCTGCTTGCGAGGAGTTTGTGTGATTTTCGGTTTGCCTTTGTCCTAGGGTAACATCTAAAGATGTGGTGGTTTTCACACCTTCCTTCATCTAGTGTGTTTTATTTGTCTATGTGAGTAGGCCAGGGGTGTCAGACTCGTGGCATCATGGCGGCTTCAAGTAATGTATCGTGACTCCCCCCCTTTGCTGAAACGTGGATGGGTGTGGTTAGCGCACGACACATCTGGAACTTGTGGGCCATGAGTTTGGCAGCCCTGGAGTAGATCAACAAGGGGATCAGTACCAAATACCTCCTCCTTCTCCTTCTCCTCCTTTTCCTTTTCCTTCTCCTTCTCCTTCTCCTTCTCCTTCTCCTTCTCCTTCTCCTTCTCCTTCTCCTTCTCCTTCTCCTTTTCCTTCTCCTCCTCCTCCTCCTCCTCCTCCTCCTCCTCCTCCTCCTCCTCCTCCTCCTCCTCCTCCTCCTCTTCTTCTTCTTCTTCTTCTTCTTCTTCTTCTTCTTCTTCTTCTTCTTCTCCTTCCTTCTGCTTCTGCTCCTCCCTTTTATAGGTTTTATGGAGCTGAACTATCAGTTATTTCTTATTTAAAAAGAAACATCCTCAGGTGTATGGAGAAAGGATGTAAAAGTAATGAGGAATTTGAGCATTCTCCTCCTCCTCCTCTCGTCCTCCTGTTTCTTCTCCTCCACTCCTTTCTTTCTCCTCCTCCTCTCTTCCTCCTCCTGTTTCTCTCCTCCTCCTCCCTTTTATATGTTTCTATGAGTAGACCAAGAAGGGGATGAGTACCAAGGACCTCCTTCTCCTTCTCCTTCTCCTCTTTCTCCCCCTCCCTTTTATATGTTTATGTGTAGACCAAGAAGGGGATGAGTACCAAGAACCTCCTTCTCCTTCTCCTTCTCCTCTTTCTCCTCCTCCCTTTTATATGTTTCTATGAGTAGACCAAGAAGGGGATGAGTACCAAGGACCTCCTTCTCCTTTTCCTTCTCCTTCTCCTTCTCCTCCTCCCTTTTATATGTTTCTATGAGTAGACCAAGAAGGGGATGAGTACCAAGGACCTCCTTCTCCTTCTCCTCTTTCTCCTCCTCCCTTTTATATGTTTCTATGAGTAGACCAAGAAGGGGATGAGTACCAAGGACCTCCTTCTCCTTCTCCTCTTTCTCCTCCTCCCTTTTATATGTTTCTATGAGTAGACCAAGAAGGGGATGAGTACCAAGGACCTCCTTCTCCTTTTCCTTTTCCTTCTCCTTCTCCTCCTCCCTTTTATATGTTTCTATGAGTAGACCAAGAAGGGGATGAGTACCAAGGACCTCCTTCTCCTTCTCCTCTTTCTCCTCCTCCCTTTTATATGTTTCTATGAGTAGACCAAGAAGGGGATGAGTACCAAGGACCTCCTTCTCCTTCTCCTCTTTCTCCTCCTCCCTTTTATATGTTTCTATGAGTAGACCAAGAAGGGGATGAGTACCAAGGACCTCCTTCTCCTTTTCCTTTTCCTTCTCCTCCCTTCCCCACTCATCCCTTTTATATGTTTTTAAGGAGCTGAGCTATCTGTTATTTCTTATTTAAAAGGAAACATCCCCAGGTGTATGGAGAAAGGATTTAAAAGGGATAAGGAATTTGAGAATCCTCCTCCTCTTCTTTCTCTTTTTCTTTCTTCTCCCCCTCCTCCTCCCTCTCTTCCACCCCTCCTTCTCCTCCCTTTCACATGTTTCTATGGAGCTGAACCTTCAGTTCTTCCTTGCTAAAAATAAAAACATCCCCAGGGCCTATGGAGGAAATTTGAATCAAACAACAAACTGTTCCTCTTTTACATTGATCATCCCCTGTATCAGAACAATGCTGATACTAAAAGCGGAGAAAAAAGGACTGGAGTCAGCTTTTACGTCAAAGATGACAAAGTGGCAAGGACGCTTGAGGCCTCCCGGTGCACAAACAGTTGGGAAGGCAGAGGAAAACAGGGGAACGAATCCCTAGAAGGAACAGGTAGTAGGAGAAGCCAGCCAATGAGGCTTTCTTTCTCTGAAGGGGTAGGAAACACAAAAAGTGAAGAAGCACCACAAAAGTCCCTTTTCAATCCAGAGCCGAGGTGGCGCAAGTGGTTAGGGTGCAGTACTGCAGGCCACTTCAGCTGACTGTTATCTCCAGTTCAGCGGTTCAAATCTCACCGGCTCAAAGGTTGACTCAGCCTTCCATCCTTCCAAGGTGGGTGAAATGAGGAGCCAGACTGTGGGGGTGATATGCTGACTCTGTAAACTGCTTAGAGAGGGCTGGAAACCCTATGAAGCGGTATATAAGTCTAACTGCTATTGCTATTGCTATTGCTATTGCTATCTATCTATCATCTATCTATCTAATCACATCCATCCATCCATCCATCCATCCATCCATCCATCCATCCATCCATCCATCCATCCATCTATCTATCTATCTATCTATCTATCTATCTATCTATCTTAGATAAGCGCAGTGGTTAGGGTGCAGTACTGCAGGCCACTTCAGCTGACTGTTATCTGCAGTTCAGCGGTTCAAATCTCACCGGCTCAAGGTTGACTCAGCCTTCCATCCTTCCAAGGTGGGCGAAATGAGGAGCCAGACTGTGGGGGCAATATGCTGACTCTGTAAACCGCTTAGAGAGGGCTGAAAGCCCTATGAAGAGGTATATAAGTCTAATAAATAAATAAATAAATAAATAAATAAATAAATAAATAAATAAATAAATAAATAAATAAATAAATAAATAAATAAATAAATAAATAAATAAATAAATAAATAAATAAATAAATAAATAAATAAATAAATAAATAAATAAATAAATAAATAAATAAATAAATAAATAAATAAATAAATAAATAAATAAATAAATAAATAAATAAATAAATAAATAAATAAACAAACTGCTATTGCTATAAAAGTGTCTATCAGTGGTAGTATTCAGTCGGTTCGGACTGGTTCTAGTGAACCGGTACTGGCGACTTGCAGATGGGGTTGGGCCCACCACCCACACGCCTAGGTCAGTGGTGGGATTCAAATAATTTAACAACCGGTTCTCTGCCCTAATGACCAGCTGGGTAGGCGTGGCTTGGTGGTCATGTGACTGGATAGCCATGGCCAACTTGACATCACTCACGTCAATGGGAGCTTCGCCTTAGCTGTGACAATGTAATAAGAGTTAACCAGAGAGGCAGTTTCTGTAAGCAGAAAAGCAATCAAGATTAGGCTAGAAACAATACCAGAATGTTTCCTTCCTGCCTTCCTTACAGGATTAGCCCTGTAAAGTGGGGGAAAAAAACAAAATGAGAAATCTTCCAACAACCGATTCTCCCAACTGCTTAGAAAGTTACGAACCTGTTCTCTCGAATAGGTGCGAACTGGCTGAATCCCACCACTGGCCTAGGTGCTGTGCCGTTCTATTTATGCCATGTTTTCTAAGCCACGCGCATGCATGCAAGCTGTGCACACTCACGTGTTCGGTGTGGGGTGAACCGGTGATAAAATTATGGGAAACCCATCTCTGGTGCCCATAATCTTGATTAGGTATCAACCTAGCCCATCGCCAACCCACTTCAAGTTGGATTGGAATTTCTGAAGTTGGGTTATGGGGGGAAAAAATTGGAACCATCTGGATCACAGAATTGTCCCCTCTTAAGCAAGAAGGCAAGGAAAAACTCATAAGTAAGGAGAAGGGAAGAAGACAAAAGGGATTTCCTTTAGAGTTCTGCTCAACTGACAGGAGGTTTTCATTTAGAATAGAATGGAATGGAATGGAATAGAATAGAATAGAATAGAATAACAGAGTTGGAGGACTTCTACTTCAACTCCCTGCTCAGGCAGGAAACCCTACACTACTTCAGACAAATGGTTATCCAATATCTTCTTAACTTCCAGTGTTGGAGCATCCACAACTTCTGGAGGCAAGTTGTTCCACTGGTTACCGTAATTTTTGAGTATAAGACACACTGGAGTATAAGACGCACCGAGATTTTGAAGAGGCAAATTAAAAAAAAAGTTTTTGCACTCTATAGGCCTCCCCAAATCGGCTCGTTTTTTGCTCATTTCTTCCCTCCCCAGCCCCCAGGAACAATCTGGAAGCCTCCTAAAGGCTATGCATTGCCATTTTTGCAAAGGAGGTGGGGTTTCGGGAGGCAAAAAATTGCTGTATTCAGTGTATAAGACGCACCCAGATTTTCAGGCTCTTTTTTGAGGGAAAAAAAGTGTATCTTATACTCTGAAAAATACAGTAATTGTTCTGACTGTCAGGAAATTTCTCCTGAGTTCTAACTTGCTTCTCTCCTTGATTAGTTTCCACCCATTGATTCTTGTCCTGGCCTCAGGTGCTTTGGAGAAAATGGCCCAAAAAATAACCTGAAAATGACCTGAAATTTGCCCGAAAATTGTCTTAAACATCCCAAAAAACGGCTGGGTTTTGGCCATTTTCTGTGCTGTTATCTGGCACTCTGGCACCTGGCAATGGCATGCATGCCCACAGAGAGGGCTTTGCATGCCAACCCTGGCATGTGTGCCATAGGTTCGTGTTCTGACCCCCTCCTCCGTCCAGTAACGAAAGCCGAGACAACCTTAATTAGAATGTCCTTTAATAACAAGATCAGAATCTCGGTGGCTGAAAGCCAAGTAAGCAAACAGATAAGGACCTTGGCAGCAAGTCCAACAAACCTTAGCAGCAAGTCCAACAAACCTTGGCAGCAATCCAGCCTGCCAAGTTAGTTACGTTCTCTTTAGTCAATGTGTTCACTTCTGCAAGAGGGGCGTGTCAAAAGCAGTCTTTTTTATAGTCTGGAGAGGAGCCTAATGACCACCAGCTGAGCGCAATTACCTCCTGTAATTGCATAATTGTTCTTGACTCCGAGTAGCTCTTCGATGGCGTGCATCCAGGAACAACTCACTGCTGGTTTCTGGATCACTCTCCCTTGTCTCCTCCCGTCAGCCTCTGCTTTGCTGCTGCTTCAGCTGCCATTGAAACAGGGAGGGGGGGCATGGTATTTGGAAGGGGACTACTACTTGTGCTGGAGGAAGATTCTGGAGTTTCTGCTGCCTGTCTTACTGCGCATGCGGAGGAGGTTTCCCGCCAAGGCCAACGGCACCGATATTCCATCTTGGTGATGCCTTTCGAAGTTATCTCGCACCTGACACTTGGGAGAATTATGATTGGACTGTGACTGGGATGCCAAGGGGTGGGGAATGGGTTATTCTATATATCATTTGCTTTCGCGCCTAAATAATCAGTCTTCGCTTTGCTATGCTTCTGATCATTTATAATTAGTAAAAGTACACTTGATTTCTATCAATGGAGTCTCGTGGTTTTTTTCCCCAATTATTCAATGGAGGAGTGCTGACACCACCCCACTGGTCCAAGGCACAGGAGCCACCTGGTGGCCAACCAGTCACTCTGCGCCCTGCTCGGAGTCGGAAACCTGTTCAGGGTCCTCCACATCCTCCAGGGCTGACTCATAGGGCCCCTCGCTGCCGGAGTCTGGTGGCAGCTCCAACAGCTCCTGCTGGGCCACAAGACTTCGCCATCATGGTTATAGGGTTTTCTGCCTGAGCAGGAAATACCTCTATGGTCCCTTCAAACTCTGTTATTCTGCCGGTCACATTGTGCATTCTTTATCCTGGCTACATTGATGGAAACAGTTTTCTGATTCTGTTGAGAAAAGTATCTAGAGGAAGCTCTCTCCCTCCTTGACGTGGATGGACAAGCTACTTTCCAAGGTGTATTTCCTTCATGACTGATCTTCCTCCAGGGTGGAGCCTCCAGACAGCTTAGAGGTTATTTATGACCCATTATCTCATTTTTCCATGAAGCAACTTGAAGGCTGAAAAGTCCCAGATCCCACCCCATGTGAGTCATCAGTCATTTTTCAGTGACCTTTTGCAGCACACAGCAGCTCCTTCAAGATTAATTTTAGAAGGTAAATTGATGTGACAGGTTATCTGGGCGCTGGAGCAGAGGTGGTATTCAGCAGGTTCTGACCAATTCTGGAGAACCGGTAGTGGAAATTTTGAGTAGTTCGGAGAACTACCACCTCTAAGTAACCCTGCCCCCATCTATTATCTGCCTCCTGTGTCCAAGCTGATTGGGATGGAATGAGGATTTTGCAGTAACCTTCCCTTGGAGTGGGCCCACCAAGCCAGGCCCACAGAACTGGTAGTAAAAAAATTGAATCCCAATACTGCATTGGAGGGAGCTAAACACAGGTTGATGATTTTACCCTTACATTCAATCAATACATTTATGCCCCAAAGATGCAGTTTCAAGAGACAACTGGACTTTCTGGTTTTTCTTTGAAGACAATACAATCCCGGATAGTCAACTTCTGCACTACACCTGGCTCCACCTAGTTGTTTACAGAGCCGCTATCGTACAAACAAAGAGGTTGAAAGCCGCGCAGAGGTATGAAATATTGATAAGACATCCTATCCCGGTGGCTTGTTTAATTTATTTATTTAGGGAAATGTATCGAGCTGCCTGTCATCGCCAAACCACATGGGGCTGCAATCAGAGAGGTAAAATAAACAGAATGGGACCATAACCAAATAATCTCCCACCCACTCACCCCCAATTACTTCCAAAAAAAAAAAAGAAAGAAAATCAGATGAAACGAACCGAGAGCAAAATAATGTGTGTTTTTGCAGAGGTCATTGTGTCTCACATCTGCTGGGGAGAGACGGAGGGTGATGGGAAGTTGGCAACGTTCTGCTTATTTATTTGCTTTTTTGTTTTGCCTGTATTTGTATGCATCCTTTCATCCCTGGGGTAGGAGGGGAAAAGCCAGTCTATATTCAGCCGAGCATAGAAAAATAAAAGCATTGCTTTTTAAAAATAATAATAATAATCATCTAATCCATCCACAGATAAATTAAAGCGTACAAGCTAATAGGATTATCAAAAGACTAAGCAGCGAAGAGAAATGCTTCAATTAAACCCTGGGGTAAGTAATGTTTGTTATTGTTATCTTCTTTTTTTAATTGAAAATTTTTGAAAACAAAACTTTTACAAATGTTTACCTCCCCCCCTCCTCTCCCCCCCAACCCCTCCCAACCTTCCCCTCCCCCCCAACTTCACAGAACCAATGCAGGGTATAAATCTTTAACAAAGATATTCTAAGATAAACTTAAAAAAGAAGTTAGCATCATCTTTCATTTGAGCTTTAACTCCTCTTTGCTAGGCTAACTCTAAACAGATTATATCATTACTTGTTTCTTCAGTCCAGAGGTGGGTTACTACCAGTTCGCACCTATTCGGTAGAACCGGTTCGTCAAATCTACCAAACTGGTTAGAAGAGGTTCCACCAGTGGACCCGGAAAGCAGGCCACACCTACAGAAGAGGTTCCAAAATTTTTGAAACCCATCACTGGCAAGGATCTTGTAACTTGACAGCTTTAAGACTTGCATGCTTCAATGCCAGAGTTTCTGAATATCTACTTGGACCGACCTAAGTATTAATTCATAATTTCATATCCGGTCACATGGGCAGCAAGCCACTCCCACAAAGGAGGCCACACCCACAGAGTAGGTTCCAACAATTTTTGAAACCCACCACTGCTTCAGTCATAAACTATCTGGAATTTCTTAGTCCCATATTTATTTTGAGTATAGTCATCCATCTTCTCCACTCCAATTTATATCTCTCGTTGGAATGGTCCTTGAGATATGCTGATATTTTAGCCATCTCTGCTGGGTGTGTTACTTTTAATGTCCATTCTTGAATAGTAGGCAAATCTTCCTTCTTCCAGTATTGCGCCACCAACAGTCTTGCTGCGGTTATTAAATGCAAAATCAAGTTAGTCTCTATAACTGTACAATCAGTAATGTTGTTATTGTTTCTTTCATGCTGGTGTGCAGCCTGCCCTCAGGATTGTGGATACGTTGTGTAGACGGAAGCCGGATGGTTTGCTGCCACGTTCCCAAGTAGGTGGAGAAAATGTTAAGCATAATGAAAAGGAGGAATAGGTGTGATATGACAGCAGTGTTCTTATATCTCAGGGGCTGCCCAAAGAAGAGTGGGTCAACCTGTTCTCCAAGGCACCTGAGGGCAGGAGAAGAAGCCATGGATGGAAACTAATCAAGGTGTTGTGGCCCGCCGGTGGCCAGCAGAGCTGGCGGCAGAGTTGGACAATGAAGCGGTTGAGGAGGAACATGGGCCAGTCCTAGGGGATGAGGAAAGCTCAGATGAGAGATGATAGTGTTGGAAGAAATGTCCTTCTGGGTTCAGCTCCAAGTGGGGAAAAAGACACTGGAGACATGGAGGCTGCTTGGAAAGATGGAGAGTAGGTTCCAACAATTTTTGAAACCCACCACTGCTCCCCAGGCTCCAAGAAAGCCTTGTGCGCATGCACGGGGCAGCATGGGGTGGTGGTGTCACACATGCATGCACAGAGGGCACAGTGCGGGGGGGGGCATTAAATTATTTGGGTGGGCATGCAAGCATGCGCAAAAAAGGTTCTCCATCACTGGTATTGTAGCAGCAAAATTAAGATCTGCCCTTTACTTACGTCAAAATAGGAGCCAACACCACGAGTTTCCAAGAGAAGACAGGTTTTATTTGAACGCGTTCAGAGCCCAGTCTGATTGGCATCAAACTGAACTGTCTGAGGTATCCCTTGGCAGAGATTTTATACTTTCTAATTGATCATTACAAATCAGACAGACGTCACACAAGGCGTATACATTTTTAAGGTCATAAACTTCTTACTTAGGTCAGTAAAGGACATTTCGGGAAAGCTACAAATATTCTGGGAAAGTTACAAGTACATGATTCTCTTAAGATCCCCAAAATATAATAGGGAAGTGAATATAATAGGGAAGTGAATCTTGGTTACTCATGAAGCTGACGGGAAGATTGCTAAAGTATTGCTAACATATTGGGTCACTATTACTAAAACATCGCTGATTACAAGTTAAAATCTTGCTGAGTCCTAAGTTGACATTTAGACTGTCACAATGTCGCATGCGTCTATGATTAATGTTTGTGGTTTACTGCCCACCCAGATTTCCTGTTTGCCAGAAGCGTACATTCTAAGTTCCCCTATTTTAGAGAGCAAGGAGCAAATAAGGAACTCCTTTTTGTAAGGCAGAGGGCACTGTGATTTCTTTCTGACATTAAGCATTTTAGAATTAGAATATTTAGCCTGTTAGAATCAGCTAACCTGATTAAGTATTGGGGGGTTCACTTGTGTACCCCGTGCTGCATCATTATAGGATCTCCTGTTTGAGCAGAGGGCTGGACTAGAAGACCTCCATTTTGGAAGGACCTTATTGTTTGGTCTTCTAATACCTGCTCTTTCACATTTCTGAAGCTGGTTTGTCCTCCAAAGGGTTAATAAAAGGGCTCTGGAAGAGGAGGATAGTTTCCACCTCACTGAACATGCTCGGTGGAGTGTGGGAGCATATTTCTAGTCTGTTTTACCGCTCAGAAAATTGCTGCGAGACACTTTTGCATAAACCCTACAAGGCTATCTGGTAAGCCTCCCTCCGCTGTATGGCTCGGCTGACCACCCTTGCTGATTTATCAGCAGGATAACGGGTTTCAATCTGTATAAAAATGGAAGCTTGCAAACTCTTTCGGATTAATCAGGACTGACTTTAATTCCTTTTGGTATTCTCATTTGAATCGCACATCAATCACCTGGCCAGCTTTTGATAATAACGTTCCTGTAATATCTAATTCCGGCATTAATTCCATTATAATTTAACAGGCATTTATTCTAATGGTCCTTCTGATGGAATTACATTTGACATCTCTATGAATGCCGGAATATTGCCGCGTGATCAATGTTACAGCCCTGGATGCCGGAGAAACCAATAAAAAAATATATAGTTGCCATTACTCTCGCCCGCAATCTGAATGCTTCGGTAAATCTTGCAGGCATAAATTTACACAACTTTTGCAGTTACATGCTGGCAGCTACAGTCAGTAGAAAACTGATTTTATTTTATTTTAAAACTTGGAATGGGGTTAAAAAGAAAGAAAGTATAACCGAATAACAGAATTGGAAGGGACCTTGGAGATCTTCTAGTCCAACCCCCTGCTCAAGCAGAAGACAAAATAGTTGTCCTCTCTGTTTTTATAAACCTCCAGAGTTGGAGCATTCACAACTTCTGGAGGCAAGTTGTTCCACTGATTAATTGTTCTCACTGTCAGGAAATTTCTCCTTAGTTCTAGGTTGCTTCTCTCCTTGATTAGTTCCCATCCATTGTTTCTTCGCCTGCCTTCAGCTACTTTGGGGAATCGGTTGACCCTTCTTCTTTGTGGTTGCCTCTTAAATATTGGAAGACCTCTGCTGTTATGTCACCCCTAGTCCTCCTTTTTATTAAACTAAACACCCAATTCTTATAACCATTCTTAGTAGATTTTATTTTCCAGTCCCCTAATCATGAACATGGCCACTGTGTTTTCAGAACACTGAGCATATGGAAAAAAGCTGGTGTGTTTTTTTGTTGTTGTTTTTTTGACAAAAATGGATTTTTAAGGTATGTCAAAACATCCTAGGATATTATGGAGAGCAACGATGAATACAAAGAAATGATTGCTGAGGTGAAGGACGTGCAGAAAAAAACCACGCTGAAGCTCCCTCATGCAGACTTGCTCCGCGAGGGAGGCAGAAGATTGAGAAGGCAGAGACTGAAATCCACCAGCCAGAAACTGAACAAATACCAATATGAGACACAAAGAGAGAGGGGGGGAGGGAGGGAGGGAGGGAGAGAGAGAGAAAGAGACAGAGAGAGACAGAGAGAGAAAGACACAGAGAGAGACAGAGAGAGACAGAGAGAAAGTGAGACGGAGACAGAGAGATAGAGACAGAGACAGAGAGAAAGACACACACACACACACAGAGGGACAGAGTGAGAGAGTGAGAAAGAGAGACAGAGAGAGACAGAGAGAGAAAGTGAGACACAGAAAGAGAGACAGACAGAGACAGAGAAAGGGAGAGAGAGACACACAGAGAAAGACACACACACACAGAGGGACAGAGTGAGAGAGTGAGAAAGACAGACAGAGACAGACAGAGAGAAAGGGAGAGAGAGACAGAGAGAGAAAATGAGACAGAGACAGAGAGAGAGACACACAGAGAGAAAGAGAGAGGCAGACACACACAGAGAGACAGACAGACAGACAGACAGACAGACAGACAGAGAAAGAGAGAGAAAGGGAGAGAGAGAGAGAGAAAGTGAGACAGAAACACAGAGACAGATAGAGACAAAGGGAGAGAGAGACACAGAAAGACACAAACACACACAGAGAGGAACAGAGTGAGAGAGAGTGAGAAAGAAACAGAGACAGAGAGAGACAGAGAAAGTGAGACAGAGACAGAGAGAGAAAGGGAGAGACACAGAGAGAAAGAGAGAAACACACACATACACACACACACACACAGACAGAGACAGAGAAAGGGGAAGGGAGAGAGAGAGGGAGACAGAGAGATAGACTGGAATTTACTTCTTTATATAAATGCATTGTTTAAATAGAAAATAAGAAAGGGGTTTATTAATATTGAAAATACTGCCTTCTTAGAACCTAATTCACACCCTGACACCTTTAAACACATTAAGGGCATGAAACATTTTCTAGAAGGCAGCATTTTCAATATGAAAACCAAAATGAAGAAAAGGAGGCCTAACCTCAAATTGATAGGGAAGTTCAAAAGTCGTGCTAGAAGGTATCACTTCACAGAGAGAGTAGTGGGAGCTTGGGACCAACTTCCAACAGAGGTAGAGAGTCAGTCTTCAGTAACTGAGTTTAAACATGCTGAGGTAAATCCATGTCCATCATCTGATAAAAATTAAAATAAAATAAAAAACTCAAAAGGGCAGAGCTTATGAACCACTAGGTCTTTTCTGCTTCAATTTAGCCAACATACCACACTGTTCAATAATAACAACAGTGCTTGTACACAATGACCACCAATAGGAGAGAATAATGGTTGTTTAGGGTTAAACTACGTGGTCCTTGGTGCTCTCTGAGCTTAGTTGTTTTCTTGCAGATGTTTCACGATCCAACTAGACATTATCTAGACATTATATTATCAGTACTAGAAGGGAGTAGGTTTTGCAAAGAGGAGGAGGAGGAGGAGGAGGAGGAGGAGGAGGAGGAGGAGGAGGAGGAGGAGGAGGAAGATGATGACTATGGGATCCTTGGTGTTCTTTGAGCTTGGCTGTTTTCTTCCAGATGTTTCATGACCCAACTAGACATTATCTAGACATTATATTATCAGTACTAGAAGGGAGTAGGTTTTGCAAAGAGGAGGAGGAGGAGGAGGAGGAGGAGGAGGAGGAGGAGGAGGAGGAAGACGATGACTATGGGATCCTTGGTGTTCTTTGAGCTTGGCTGTTTTCTTCCAGATGTTTCATGACCCAACTAGACATTATCTAGACATTATATTATCAGTACTAGAAGGGAGTAGGTTTTGCAAAGAGGAGGAGGAGGAGGAGGAGGAGGAGGAGGAGGAGGAGGAGGAGGAGGAGGAGGAGGAGGAGGAGGAAGATGATGACTATGGGATCCTTGGTGTTCTCTGAGCTTGGCTGTTTTCTTCCAGATGTTTCATGACCCAACTAGACATTATCTAGACATTATATTATCAGTACTAGAAGGGAGTAGGTTTTGCAAAGAGGAGGAGGAGGAGGAGGAGGAGGAGGAGGAGGAGGAGGAGGAGGAGGAGGAAGATGATGACTATGGGATCCTTGGTGTTCTCTGAGCTTGGCTGTTTTCTTCCAGATGTTTCATGACCCAACTAGACATTATCTAGACATTATATTATCAGTACTAGAAGGGAGTAGGTTTTGCAAAGAGGAGGAGGAGGAGGAGGAGGAGGAGGAGGAGGAGGAGGAGGAGGAGGAGGAGGAAGACGATGACTATGGGATCCTTGGTGTTCTCTGAGCTTGGCTGTTTTCTTCCAGATGTTTCATGACCCAACTAGACATTATCTAGACATTATATTATCAGTACTAGAAGGGAGTAGGTTTTGCAAAGAGGAGGAGGAGGAGGACGAGGACGACGAGGACAACGAGGACGACGAGGACGACGAGGATGACGACGACTATGGGATCCTTGATGTTCTCTGAGCTTGGCTGTTTTCTTGCAGATGTTTCATGACCCAACTAGACATTATCTAGACATTACATTAGTGCTAGAAGGGAGTGTGTTTTGAGGAAGAGGAGGAGGAGGAGGAGGAAGACAATGGCTATGGGATCCTTGGTGTTCTCTGAGCTTGGCTGTTTTCTTGCAGATGTTTCATGACCCAATTAGACATTATCTAGACATTACATTATGAGAGGAGGAGGAGCAAGAGAAAGAGGAAGACAATGACTATGGGATATTTGGTGCTCTCTGAGTTTGGTTGTTTTCTTGCAGATGTTTCATGACCCAACCAGGTAACATTATCAGTGCTAGAAGGGAGTAAGGTTTCCAAAGAGGAGGAGGAGAAGGAGGACAATAACTATGGGACCCTTGGGGCTCTCTCAGCTTGGATGTTTTCTAGAAGACGTTTCATAACCCAACTGTGTCTCATCATCCATGCTAGAAGGGACTGGATGAATTTCTTTGGCATAAATTGTTGAGCTTCATTCACTGTTTGAGATGGTGAGAGGTTCTGCTGCAGATCTTGCTTAGAAGACTCATTGGTTTGACTACACTCCCTAGTCTGAAAAAAATATATATGGGAAGGTCTACATCCTGATGACTTCCCTTAGGAGTTCATGGATGTGAAAGGAAGCCAGGAAGTCTCCAATCTCTTGGCAAGAAGACTGTGGAATGAATGACAGGATATTCACTCACTTCTTGGCCACCTCAGATTTAAATCAGAGCAGCACATCACATACCACTTGTAGAAAAAATTCTCTTCCTCTTTGAAATAACATTTCAAAGCCAACGTTCAACTTTCCCAGTTGAGTAAGAACAAGCAAAAACAATTCTCCCCCAGAAATCAAAGGGAAAAAAAAACCCTGCAACGATTATTCCACAATGCACAAATCCACAGTCCATTTTATCTCGTCAGGCAGCGGGAATCTGAACTTCCTTCAAAGTCATGCGTATTTTGTTTTCTCCCTTTGAGAACGCACAACAGATTGAGATCAAAATGGAGGTGCTGGGAAGCGCAGATGTTGATAAAAACATCAGAAAGCAGCGGGTTGGCGAGAAGGATTTCCCTGCTCCTGTCTGAGGTACTGTAGGGATTTAGAAATGTGCAAATGGTAAAAGGGGAGTTTAGTCTCAAGGCTGGGGAAAGAAGAGCCAAAATGATATTGGTCAGAAAAGGAAGAAGGACAAGACCTAAGAATTAAACCCTGGACTGACATATTCGTATACATGAAGGTAGGTAGGTAGGTAGGACTAGATGGATGGATGGATGGATGGATGGATGGATGGATGGATGGATGGATGGATGGATGGATAGATAGATAGATAGATAGATAGATAGATAGATAGATAGATAGATAGATAGATAGATAGATAGATAGATAGATAAAAAGACAGATAGATAGACAGATAGACAGAGACAGACAGACAGACAGACAGATAGATGATAGATAGGTAGACAGATAGACAGATGATAGATGATAGATGATAAATGATATAGATGATAGATGATAGATAGATGATAGATAGACAGACAGATAGATAGACAGATAGACAGAGACAGACAGACAGACAGATAGACAGATGATAGATGATAGATGATAAATGATATAGATGATAGATGATAGATAGATGATAGATAGACAGACAGATAGACAGACAGATAGACAGACAGATAGACAGACAGATAGACAGACAGATCGACAGACAGATCGACAGACAGATCGACAGACAGATGATAGATGATAGATGATAGATAGATGATAGATAGACAGACAGATAGACAGACAGATAGACAGACAGATAGACAGACAGATCGACAGACAGATCGACAGACAGATCGACAGACAGATGATAGATGATAGATAGATGATAGATAGACAGACAGATAAATAGACAGACAGATGATAGATGATAAATAGATGATAGATAGATAGACAGGCAGATACACAGATAGATGATAGATAGATAGATAGATAGATAGATAGATAGATAGATAGATAGATAGATAGATAGATAGATAGATAGATAGACAGACAGACAGACAAACAGATAGACAGACAGACAGATGATAGAGAGATCACTAAAAAAAAAGTGATTTATGACTATTTTCCCCACTTATGACCATTGCAGTGTTCCCATGGTCACATGATCAAAATTCAGACGCTTGGCAACTGACCCATATTTATGACGGTTGCAGGGTCTGGGGCCACGTGATCCCCTTTTGTGACCTTCTGACAAGTGAAGTTGATGGGAAAACCAGATCCACTTAGCAACCATGTTACTAACTTACCAACTGCAGTGGTTCTCTTTAACTATGGTGGAAAGAAAGGTCACGTGACCCTGGGGACATTGCAACCGTCATAAATACGAGCCCGTGGCCAATTTTGATCATGCGTCCATGGGGATGTAGCCACTGTAGCAAGTCCTAAAGCGTGTGTGTGTCCGGGGGGGGGGGGAATCACTTAACGTATGTTTCACTTAGCAACAGAAATTTGGGGCTCAGTTGTATTCATCAGTCAAGGACTAGTTGTATAATTGTTGCGTTCTGGCTTATTGTACAACCCAGTGGTGGGATTCAGCCGGTTCGCACCTATTCGGGAGAACCAGTTGTTAACTGGTTGTTGGAAGAAATCTCCTTTTGTTTTTTCCCCACTTTCCAGGGCTAATCCTGTAAGGAAGGCAGGAAGGAAACATTCTGGTGTTGTTTCTAGCCTCATCTTTATTGCCCTCATAGCAATAGCAATAGCAGTTAGACTTATATACCGCTTCATAGGGCTTTCAGCCCTCTCTAAGCGGTTTACAGAGTCAGCATATCGCCCCCAACAACAATCCGGGTCCTCATTTTACCCACCTCGGAAGGATGGAAGGCTGAGTCAACCCTGAGCCGGTGAGATTTGAACAGCCGAACTGCAGAACTGCAGTCAGCTGAAGTAGCCTGCAGTGCTGCATTTAACCCCTGAGCCACCTCGGCTCTTCTTTAAAGAAGCCCTCATTGCATTGTAACAGCTAAAGCGAAGCGCCCATCAACGTGAGTGACGTTCAGTTGGCCATGCCCACCCAGTAACATGACCACCGAGCCACACCTACCCAGCTGGTCATTAGGGTTGAGAACCGGTTGCTAAATTATTTGAATCCCACCACTGGTAGAACCGCCCAACTCCAGGTATTGGATTTAAATGCCTTAACAGAGGTAGCCCCAACAGACTATTTAGAAATTACATGTCGTTCTGCCACTGCATGTTTGACTTAACAACGCCAGTGATTTGCTTAGCAAAATAGGTTGCAAAATTGGGTGTGTGACTCACTTAACAGCTGCCTTGTTTAGCAACCGAAATTCCCGATTTAGATCTGGGTGGTGAGCAGAATGGCTTGTTTCTCGGATTTATTTTAAGTGAAGGCTCCGCAACAGAACTCAAAAATGAGTTTTAGAAGTTAAAATGAAACCCATCAAAAGCCAAATGAAAGCTCTCCTCGGAAGAGAGGAGGTTGATGTCCGCTGGGGAAACAAGGAGAGACGCCAATCACAGCTCCACAATCCCACAGTTGGGAACAAGGTCCTGGTTTGTGAATCAAAAAGCCCTGCCTGAACAGACCGTCTTCTCCTGCAGATCTTTAGATCTAACCATGGTTTGTAGCACAAGGGTCGCCTCTGAGTGATTGTATTGTATTGGATGTATTGTATTGATCCGCTCCAGGATTTTAAGCTTCAAAGCCATCATGCCAGTTGGCTCCTACGATATGCTTGTGACAGGAATGTGGTCTTCGGTTCAGGGTTTTGCATCATTCTAAATGTAGGGATGAGGTGGCCCAGTGGCTAAGACACTAAGCTTGTCGATCAGAAAGGTTGGCAGTTTGGCGGTTCGAATCCCTAGGGCCGCGTAATGGAGTGAGCTCCCCGTTACTTGTCCCAGCTTCTGCCAACCTAGCAGTTCGAAAGCAGGTGAAAAATGCAAGTAGAAAAACAGGAACCACCTTTGGTGGGAAGGTAACTGAGTTTTGCACGCCTTTGGCGTTTAGTCACATGACCACGGAGACGTCTTTGGACAGGCCTGGCTCTTTGGCTTTGAAACAGAGATGAGCACCGCCCTCTAGAGTCAGGAACGACTAGCATATATGTTTGAGGGGAAGCTTTACCTTTACCTAAATGTAGGGATGGTTTTTTCAAATGTGGCTACTTGTAGAAAATTATGCCAAGAAGGTTGAACCTTCCCACAGAAGGACAATCCTGAACATCTTTTCCCCCCCTTTTATTATGCTGTATAGCAGTGGTAGTGAACCGTTTCGGCACCGAGTGCCCAAACCAGAATGTGCATGCATGTATATGCGCCGCAGCACCAGAAACTTAAAGACCAGATAACTGGTGCGTGCATGGCTGTTTTTGGCTGTTTTCAGGCCATTTTTCGAGTTATTTTCTGGATGTTTTTCAGGCTGTTTTTGGCCTTCCTCTCACCCTCCTCCTTTTATACCCTCCCTCTCTCCCCCTCCCTTCCTCCCTCCTGCCCTTCCCTCCTCTCCCTCCCTTCCCTTCCTCCCCTTCCTCCTTTCCTTCCCTCCCACCTCCTCCTTCTTTGTCTCCCTCCCTCTTTCTCCTTCCCACTCTCCCTCCCTCCCTCCCACCCTTCCCTTCTCCTCCCTTCCATTCCTCCCTCTTTCTCCTCCCTTCCTTTCCTCCCTGTCTCCCTCCCCCTTCCTTCCTTTCCTTCCTCCCTTCCTTCCAAGGTGGCGCAGTGGTTAAAAGCAGCACTGCAGGCTACTGCTAGATCAGCAGGTCAGCGGTTCAAATCTCACCGGCTCAGGGTTGACTCAGCCTTCCATCCTTCCGAGGTGGGTAAAATGAGGACCCAGATTGTTGGGGGCAATATGCTGACTCTCTGTAAACCGCTTAGAGAGGCCTGAAAGGCCTATGAAGCGGTATATAAGTCTACTGCTATTGCTATTGCTATTGCTTTCCTCCCTCCTGCCCTTCCCTCCTTCCCCTTCCCTTCCTCTCCCTTCCTCCTTCCCTTCCCTCCCTCCTCCTCCTCCTTTGCCTCCCTCCCTCTTTCTCCTCCCTTCCCACTCTCCCTCCCCCTTCCTTCCTTTCCTTCCTCCCTCCCTTTCTACCCTCCTCCTCCTTCTTTCCCTCCCTTCTTCCCTTTTTCTCCCTGCCTCCCTCCTTCCTTCCTTTTAAAATTGCCATTGCAACTTCTAATGGCCACTGCCTATAATTCATTGGTTTCTAGATGGGTGGCTTTCTGGTATGTTTTGGAAGGGGTGGGGGTGGGGGGGGCTAGGTGAGGGCTCTGTTAATAACCTGCTCTGCTCTGATTACTGGAGCCGAGAAACAGACGTGGAACAAGCTGTGAGAACAGCCAAGGAAAACGCTTAGTTTGCTTAGTTAATCTGTTCGAACAGACGGGCCAGGATGGAAAGCAATTCCAGCCGTAAGACCCTTCATTTCACAGATGAAAGACCTGTGGTTCTTGCAGGCTGCCTGGGAAAAAGAAATTCCTACCCGTGAGGAAGTATGAGAAAACGTGGCTGTTTTAAAACACACAAATATCCCACTGGAGAAAGCGGCCATATTTTTCTTCTGGGTCTCTTCGTGAAAAGATTGGGGGGATTGGGAAGATCCAATGCCTTTTCTACGGGGATTAAACTTATGATGAACGGTTGCAGGAACTGGGCATGGCTAGTCTAGGGAAGAGAAGGACCAGGGGAGAAAGGAGAGCAGTCTTCCAATATTTGAGGGGCTGCCACAGAGAGGAGGGGGGGGGGAATCAAGCTATTCTCCAAAGCACCTGAAGGCCGGACAAGGAATAATGGATGGAAACTGACCAAGGAGAGATTCAATCTAGAAATAAAGAGGAATTTTCTGACAGGGAGAACAATCAACCCAAGGAACAGAAGTTGCCTTTGGAACAGTGGTGAAATTCATAAAAAATCCCTCCTGGTTCTGTGGGCGTGGCTTGGTGGGAGGGGATCCTGTAGGACTGAGTGGGCATGGCCAGAGGTGGGTTGCCAATTTCTTTAATACCGGTTTGGGCGTGCTCCCCAGTGGTGGGATTCAGCCAGTTCGCACCACTTCGGGAGAATTGGTTGTTAAGTTTCTGAGCAGTTTGTTGAACTGGTTGTTGGAAGAAATCATTAGGACAGAGAACCGGTTGTTAAATTATTTGAATCCCACCACTGGTGCTCCCGCAGAAGCATCTGGGCGGGTGGGCGGAGCCTCCAACCGCTTCTACTATCGGTTCGGCCAATCCGGGCCAAACTGGCAGCAACCCACCTCTGGGCGTGGCCAACTCGACATCACTCATGCCCACACCCATTCAGTCACATTGACTCCCTCCCCCAAGCTATGCCCACAGAATCTGGTAGGAAAAAAAAATGAATTTCTATTCTACCTATTTTCTGCCCAGGCCTGGCCTCAGGGGTGGGTTCCTGCTAGTTCTAACCTCTTCTATAGGAGAGATTCCACAAATCTACAGTGCCGTTTAGAACCAGTTCCAGCTGCCTCCCCCTGCCCATCCGCACATCATTAAGATGAAGAGCGAGAGGAGGAATTCTAGGAGTTGAAGTCCACAAGTCTTAAAGTGTCACGTTTGAACACCCCTGGGTTTTTTTTCTAAAGGGTTAGGGGTGCAAGGGTCTTGTAACTTGACAGCTTTGAGACTTGCACACTTCAATGACAGAGTTTCTGAGGCAACATGACTGGAGGAGGAATTCTGGGAGTTGAAGTCCACAAGTCTTAAAGCTATCAACTTTGAACACCCCTGGTTTTTTTTTTCTCTAAAGGGTTAGGGGTGCAAGGGTCTTGTAACTTGACAGCTTTGAGACTCGCGTGCTTCAAATGCCAGAGTTTCTGAGCCAACATTTTGGTTGCTAAGCAAGAGCGCTGTTAAGTGAGTCTCACCACATTTTGCAAGTTGGCCACGCCCACCAAGGTGACAGGGCGGACAAGCCACTCCCACAAAGCAGGCCACACCTACAGAAGAGGTTCTAAAAATTTTTTGAAACCCACCACTGCCTGGCCTAATCTGTCAAATCTGCTCTCCCTTCGGCAACACAACATGTCCTTACCTTCCTCCTGCGACTGGCTGCCAGGGAAGGTAAGCTAGGACTCAGCTGTCGCCACTGGGCTCCCTGCCACCCCACATCTCACCCCCACACCCCTTGTTGCGAGATGCCTGAAGCCACAGTCTCTTTTTTTCGGTGCACCTGGAGGTGCTACTTGCGCTGAAAGATGCAGTGGCTGTAGGTTTCTTGCACAAAAATTACCGGAGTTGCTCCGCTTCTTGAATGCGCCGCCGACCTGTTCCATGCACTGGCCCCATTCGTGTACACCATTGCCTGCTGTGCTGTTCCGCTTGGACTTGCCAGGGCAAGTTCCCCCGAGTTGGACTAGATCATGGCCCGACAAAAGCGAACGACAAAAGCACGCCGACAAAACTGCATTGCTAAAACTGCAACATCGTCAACGCGCCGACAACAGCGCGTCGATAGAAGGGCGGTTTAAGGACGATTTAAGTTAAGGTAAGGGTTAGGTTTAGGGTTAGGTTTAGGGTTAGGTTTAGGGTTAGGTTTAGGATTAGCGTTACGTTTAGGGTTAGGTTTAGGGTTAGGTTTAGGGTTAGCGTTACGTTTAGAGTTACGGTTAGGGTTAGGATTAGCGTTACGTTTAGGGTTAGGGTTAGGGTTAGGGTTAGGGTTAGGGTTAGGTTCACAGCACGCTTCTGTCGCTGCGCTGTTGTCGGTGCAATTCAGCGCTCACTCGTTGGCGCAGTTTAGAACTCGTGGTTTTGTCACCGCGTTTCAGTCGGGTGCGGTTTTGTCGGTCGCCCTTTTGTCGGTGAACCAGACTAGATGATCTCGAAGGTCTCTTCCAACTCTATTCAGATTGATTGAAGGTGTGGGTACTTCATCACTGGAGGTTTTCAAAAATAGACTGGACAATCATTTATTTGAAGTTGAACAGGGTTTTCACCCTGTTGGACTGGAAGAGCTCCAAGGAGACATGTTCCAATTTTTGAGGTTCTGCCCAGGGGTGAAATTCTAATCTTTTTACTACCAGTTCTGTGGGTGTGGCTTGGTGGGTGTGGCAGGGGAAGGATACTGCAAAATCTCCATTCCCACTCCACTCCGGGGCCAGCCAGAGGTGGCATTTGCCGGTTCTCCGAACTACACAAACTTCTCCAGAACCTGTTCAAACCTGCTGGATTTCACCCCTGGTTCTGCCACAAAGAAGAAGGGTCAACCTATTCTTCAAAGCACCTGAAAGTAGAATAATAAGCATTGGGTGGAAACTAATCAAGGAGAGAAGCAACTTAGAACTACGGAGAAATTTCCTGATAGTGACAACAATTAATCAATGGAACAGCTTCCCTCCAGAAGTTGTGAATGCTCCAACACTGGAAGTTTTTAAGAAGAGATTGGACAGTCTCTTATCTGAAGTGGTATAGGGTTTCCTGCTTAGGCAAGGGGTTGGACTAGAAGACCTCCAAGGTCCCTTCTAACTCTGCTATTGTATTGTATTAAGGAAGAAGGAAGGAAGGAATCAATAGAATAGTTCCCTCCAGAAGTTGTGAATGCCCCAACACTGGAAGTCTTTAAGAAGATATTGGATAGCCATTTGTCTGAAATGGTATAGGGTTTCCTGCTTAGGCAAGGGGTTGGACTAGAAGACCTCCAAGGTTCCTTCCAACTCTGCTATTGTATTGTATTAAGGAAGAAGGAAGGAAGGAAGGAAGGAATCAATGGAATAGTTCCCTCCAGAAGTTGTGAATGCTCCAACACTGGAAGTTTTTAAGAAGAGATTGGACAGTCTCTTATCTGAAGTGGTTCAGGGTTCTTGTTTGAGCAGGGGGCTGAACTAGAAAGACCTCCAAGGTCTCTTCCAACTCTGTTATTCTTTATTTTTGTTACATAGCTGTCCAATTCACACATAGGTGACTCTGGGCAGCTAAAATAACCAACTTGGTAATGCAAGTCAGCAACAAGCCAACATGGAAACAGCCCAATAACAAAAGAATAAATGGTCAGTGGACGTGACACTGAATCCAAAAGGGGAAAGTAGGATGCTAAAGTCTTGTGTAGTTCCAGGAATACTAGACTCTCGACTTGTATGCTGTATGACTCTTGTGTATTTTAATTACGTGTATTGTGTTTGTATCCCCTTTTCCCCTTTTGAGTTGTTCGCCACCCTGAGTCCCTCCCGGAGAAGGGGGGCATACAAATAAACTAAATCTTAATCTTAATCTTAATACTGAAACTGACTTCTAAAATGCCCAGAAGAATTTTATACCTAGAAAACATGACATCTACAGAAGCTTGGTCTTGTCTTCCAGCCTCCACCTAAATGTTGGTATTAAATTATGAACTTTAATGAGCCAGAAGAAGACCGCTATTTTATGGAATGATGATACTTGTGTTTAATGATGCCCGGTGTCATTTTCATTAAATTTAAATAGGACATTCAATTAAATCCATCTCAGTCTTTGTCTAGATCAGTGTTTCTCAACCTTAGCAACTTGAAGATGTCTGGACTTCAACTCCCAGAATTCCCCCAGCCAGCGAATGCTGGCTGGGGAATTCTGAGAGTTGAAGTCCGGACATCTTCAAGTTGCCAAGGTTGAGAAACGCTGGTCTAGATCCTTGACAGTTTCCTTCGTGTGTTCCTGGAATGCCAAAAGGGTGGGCCTCAACATCCTTAAAGAAATAATATTTCAGAAATCACCCAAAGGTGTCTCGTTTAAGCTCTCTTTAGATATTGTACATAATGCATGGAGTACTTCAACTTTTGTTGAGTGATCATTCAAAGTCACAATGGGGAATTATGAGAGAAAAAAAATCAAAGCTCTAATACTACATGTAATACAGTGGTGGGTTTCAATTTTTTCTAGAACCTCTTCGGTAGGCGTGGCCTGCTTTGTGGGAGTGGCTTGCCGGCCATGTGACCAGGTGGGAGTGGATTGCCGGCCATGTGACCAGGTGGAAGTGGCTTGCTAGCCATGTGACTGGCTGGGAGTAGCTTGCCAGCCATGTGACTGGTTGGGCGTGGCCCCACTTGTAAATGTGGTGAAACTCACTTAACAACGCTCTTGCTTAGCAACCGAAATGTTGGCTCAGGAACTCTGGCATTTGAAGCACGCAAGTCTTAAAGCTGTCAAGTTACAAGACCCTTGCACCCCTAACCCTCTAGAAAAAAAAAACACAGGGGTGTTCAAACTTGACAGCTTTAAGACTTGTGGACTTCAACTCCCATAATTCCTCCTCTCGCTCTTCATCTTGATGATGTGCGAACGGACGGGGGGAGGGAGCTGGAACCGGTTCTAAACAGCACTGTAGATTTGTGGAACCTCTTCTATAGAAGAGCTTAGAACTGGCAGGAAACCACCCCTGATGTAATAACAGTAAGAATCACATACACACAGAACTGGAAAAGGAAAAGTACACCAACAGAAGAAAACGTGATTTAAAATGGCCAGGAAAATGGCATGAAAATGACCCAAATAACGGTCCAATACAGACTGAAAATGCCCCCAAAATGGCCTGTTTTTCAGCCATTTTTTCAGGCTGTTTTCAGGCCATTTTCTGGTGCTCCGTCTCCCGCGAAAACCAGCTGGCTGGCACACATGTGCGCACCAGAAACTAAAAGAGCAGCTGGCGATGGCATGCCTGCCCACAAGAGGGGCTCTACATGCCACCTGTGGCACACTTGCCATAGGTTCGCAATCACGAGGATAGATTTTATGCAGCAGTTCTGAAAATTGGCAAAGGAGAAGGTTGGGGTGGAGAAAATCTTCCAGGGGTTGAACATTCGTCACCCCGGGAATGCAGCAGGCACCTTCTCTGTTGCTTCAGAGAGCAGCACATTGCCAGGGGGACAATTGTTCTACTTAATTTTGATTAAGACTTCACGTATGTCAAAAGACACGCCCGTTCTTACAGGGAGTTGGCAGCTTACAGAAATGAACTTCTGTTTCCATCCCACCTCCACCCCACCCCCCATCATGGATAGAAGCTACGTGGCAATGAAACAAATGGATTCAACTTTTGTGGGCCACAGTTACTCAAGGGTGAGAAGAATGTCATCCATGGATGCTCACTTGAGGTCTTATTTGATTGATTGATTGATTGAATGACTGCTTGTTGTAAAAGAGAATAATATTGTAACTCAGGGTTGAACAGTGGGAGTCCTTGGTGTCTCTGAGCTTTGCAGTTTTCTTGCAGATGTTTCATTACCCAACTAGGTAACACCATCAATTCTAGAAGGGAGTGATGATTGTGGAGATGAGGAGGAGGAGGAGGAGAAGGAGGAGGATGGGGTCCTTGGTGCTCTCTGAGCTTGGTTGTTTTCTTGAAGATGTTTCATTACCCAACTAGGTAATACCATCAATTCTAGAAGGGAGTGATGTTTATGGAGAGGAGGAGAAGGAGAGGAGAAGGAAGAGGAGGAGGAGGAGGAGGAGGAGGAGGAGGAGGAGGAGGAGGAGGAGGAGGAGGAGGAGGATGGGGTCCTTGGTGCTCTCTGAGCTTTGCAATTTTCTTGCAGATGTTTCATTACCCAACTAGGTAACACCATCAATTCTAGAAGGGAGTGATGATTATGGAGATGATGATGATGAGGAGGAGGAGGAGGAGGATGGGGTCCTTGGTGCTCTCTGAGCTTGGTTGTTTTCTTGAAGATGTTTCATTACCCAACTAGGTAACACCATCAATTCTAGAAGGGAGTGATGATTATGGAGATGATGAGGAGGAGGAAGAGGAGGAGGAGGAGGATGGGGTCCTTGGTGCTCTCTGAGCTTGGTTGTTTTCTTGAAGATGTTTCATTACCCAACTAGGTATCATCATCAGTGCTAGAAGGAAGTAGGTGTGTGAAGAGGAGGAGGAGGAGGAGGACCGTGTGGTCCTTGTTGTCTCTGGGATTGGTTGTTTCTTGCAGATGTTTCATTACCCAACTAGGGTAATGCTGATAAACTGATGATGTTATCTAGTTGGGTGATGAAACGCCTGCAAGAAAACAGCCAAGCTCAGAGAGCACCAAGGACCCCTCAACCCTCAATTTCCCCTCTGTTCAAACAGCCGACCCTTTCCTTCCTCGTTCCACAACTCCCTTCGTAGAAACGTCCACTTGCCCTTAACAATATCCCTTCGTTCAAGACCATGATCAACACCACTCCATCCAAAAGCTACTTGCCAGACCAATCCTATTTCCCTGCCGTTTCCCTTCTCTCAGTAGCATTTAACTTCCGTGCCCCCGAACTGCTGGGAAATCAGAACAATCCCCTTTTCCTCAGATTTCCCCTTGCCCCCGCAAAAAATAATAATAATATGTTTGAGGCATGTCAGACCTTTTCTATTAACACTGTCTTTAGATTGGCTCCCTGGCGCTGGCGGAAAATAAATCTTTTAATTTTTAATTTAGACTTATATACCGCTTCATAGGGCTTTCAGCCCTCTCTAAGCGGTTTACAGAGTCAGCATATTGCCCCCAACAACAATCCGGGTCCTCATTTTACCCACCTCGGAAGGATGGAAGGCTGAGTCAACCTTGAGCCGGTGAGATTTGAACCACCAAACTGCAGAACTGCAGTCAGCTGAAGTAGCCTGCAGTGCTGCATTTAACCACTGCGCCACCTCGGCTCATATTACTCTTATTACCCAGGGCTAGTCTGGGTACCCCGATAGAACAGCTGAGGAGGAGGAAGGGGGAAAAAATATGTGGGAATTTGAAATGGCGGGCCTTGTAATGCCTGTGTATAATTTATTAGCCGGCTGGATTCCCAGGAGGAATAGAAAACAAAAATAAAAATAAAATAAAAGCCAGATGAATGGAAGCTATTAAAATGGATCTTGGAAAGAGAGAGAAAGAAACCGGCTTCTTTGCCATGGCTCAAGTTGCTTTGTTTAGATTATTTATAACTAAGTTCCCCACCTTCGCAGATAATGCAAATCAAGTTCTATCTCATAAATTATGTGACCTTTTCACGCCGCAATCTCCAGGAGATCTAAATGGAAATAAAGCCCAAGATTCACAGATTCTTGGCTGACCTTGTTTATGGCCTAAACCCAAAAGACTTTCATAATCTTCCTTCTTCTCGCTGGAGAACTTTTAATAATGGAGGGCAGGGGAGGGGTGGGGAAATGATTTAAGAGCTTCAAAGCAAGGGCCAGCCTTTCAAAACCACAGTCCTTTCTTCGCTCTTGGTTTCTTTGAAGTTTGGGGCCAAGGAGATAAGATTTTAGGGGATGATAGTCTTCCGCCTGGTCTTCACCAAGACATTTTAGTGGGGGTCCCCAAGAGACAGAATAACAGAGTTGGAAGGGACCTTGGAGGTCTTCTAGTCTGACCCCCTGCTCAAGCAGGAGACCCTATACATTTCAGACAAATGGTTGTCCAGTCCCTTCTTAAAAAACTTCCAGAGGTGAAGCTAATGGTGGGATTCAGCCGGTTCGCACCTGTACAAGAAAACTGGTTGCTAACTTCCTAAGCAGTTGGGAGAACCGGTTGTTGGAAGAAATCTCATTTTGCTTTTCTCCACTTTACAGGGCTAATCCTGTAAGGAAGACAGGAAGGAAACATTCTGGTGTTGTTTCTAGCCTGATCTTTACTGCCCTGCTTACAGAACCTGCCTCTCCGATTAACCCCTTATTACACTGTAACAGCTTAGCTGAAGTGCCCATCGACGTGAGTGATGTTGAGTTGGCCACACCCACATGGTCACATGCCCACCGAGCCACGCCTACCCAGCTGGTCATTAAGGGCAGAGAACCGGTTGTTAAATTATTTGAGTCCCACCACTGGATGAAGCACCCATAACTTTTGAAGGCAAGCTGTTCCACTGTTTAATTGTTCTCACTGTCAGGAATAACAGAATAGCAGAGTTGGAAGGGACCTTGGAGGTCTTCTAGTCCAATCACTTGCTCCAGCAGGTGACCCTATACCAGGGCTGACAAACTCCTGGCCTGCGGGGCTAATGCATCATGCGCTGGCCACTCCTATGCCTGGTTTAGTGAAGGGAGAAAAAGTTCTGATATGTCACATGATGCCACCATGATGCGAGTTTGACACCCCTGCCCTCAATGGTGGGATTCAACTGGTGTAACAACCAGTTCATTGAGTGCTTTCTCATGCACATGCACTCTCTTCTTCTTCTTCTTCTTCTTCTTTCTTCTTCTTCTTCTTCTTCTTCTTCTTCTTCTTCTTCTTCTTCTTCTTCTTCTTCTTCTTCTCCTTCTCCTCCTCCTCCTTCTCCTTCTTCTTCTCCTCCTCCTCCTCCTCCTTCCTCCTTCCTCCTTTCCTCCTTTCTCTTCCTCTTCCCCTCCTCCTCCTCCTCCTCCTCCTCCTCCTCCTCCTCCTCCTCCTCCTCCTCCTCCCTCCTCCTCCTCCTCCTCCTCCTCCTTCCTAGTGTATTCCCCGAGCCTCCAAATTAAAGAATTCGGCACTGTGTTTGATGTATACACGCAAGGCCCGATGCACATCAGAGTTGGCCTTCTCTCATCTTCTCTATAATTGGTGCCCCACCAAAATATTGTGTCATTTGTGATGTGGTCAAGAAGGGAGATGCCTGATATCTAACGGAGCATGCACATTTCCATGGCATGGAGACAGTTTTTGGTCTCTGTTGTTGCTGCCCAGCATTCAGGGCCATGCATTGCAACCAGATGAACCTAGGCCAAAGATAGCTAATGGGGAAACCCGGTTCACTTAACAGCCATGTTACTAAGTTAACAACTGCAATTACCGTTTTTTTCAGAGTATAAGACACACTTTCCCCCCTAAAAGAAGGTGAAAATTTGGGTGCGTGTTATACACCGAATGTAGTCCCACTCACCCGCCGGCCCCCAGTCTTTGGCCTCTGCCTGCCATCAGTTTGCCTCCTTGCAGCAAACAGCAAACAGCCTGTTTCGGTTTCAGTTTCAGCACAGCTTGACTAGCACAAGCAGCTGATTGTCGGTTGGATCGGCCTCCTGACCATCAGCTGTTTCAGGTTGCAGGGATTGCCATTGCCTATTGCCACCTCCGTGCACCCTATTTTCAGCCTCCACGTACCCCATTTTCAAACCATTTCAATCCCCACCATCCTGCTAAAAATGGGGCGTGTGGAGGCTGAAACACGCCGTTTGCTGCAAGTAGGCAAATTGCTGGGAGGCAGAGGCAAACTTTCTTTTTCTTGTCTTCCTCCCTAAAAGCTAGGTGTGTCTTATACTTTGGAGTGTCTTATACTCTGAAAAATATGGTATGTATGATAACCTTTCTATTCCTATTTCCTATCTTATTTGGCTGGGTAGTTAGAACTTTCAAATTATGAGTAGCTCATTTTTACAGCTTCCATAACCCCTTGATGGTGAATCATATTTCAATGGCAACTTAAGCGATCCCATTATCAGCCAACCTATCCTTTAAATCCTTCTACAAGTTGGTTTTTATTATAGAGATGGTTTACGATGCAACCCTTAACTTTGGCTATGGAAAATTAGTGACTGTCACTCCTTCTTAATCCTCTGGAAAGAAAGAAAAAAGACTGTAGAGCAATACTGAACGAGAGAGATGCAGCATCAATCAATTGAACCAAAGGCAGAGAAAGGAAAAGGAAGAGGACATTTCTGAGCATGGAAAAAGCCAATTCTAGCTAAGGAATATAGGGATGTGGATGTGGTGGCTCAGTGGCTGATACCTGCAGTCTGGAATGGGTGGAAAATGGGGCACCCAGAGGCAGAAAACAGAGCATGTGGAGGCTGAAAATAGGACTCATGGAGGCGGCAATAGGCTGTGGCAATCCCTGCAGCCTGAAACAGCTGATGGTCGGGAGGCTGATCCAACTGACAATCAGCTGCTTGTGCTAATCAGCCTGTGCTGAAATTGAAACTGAAACACGCTGTTTGCTTCGAGGAGGCAAATTACTGGGAGGCAGAGGCAGATTTTTTTCCCCTTGTGCTAATCAGGCTAAACTGAAACTGAAACTAAACAGGCTGTTTGCTATTTGCTGCAAGGAGGCAAATTGCTGGAAGCAGGGGTAGGTTCCGGTAGGCACTACTGCCGGTTTGCTTGTGGGCCACTGCATGTGTGCATGCATGTGTATGCTTGATACGTGCTGCACGCATATGCACAATGCAATAAAAATTGTTCTGCGCATGCGCAGAGTTGAAAAAGCAAGATGGTGGCACCCAGTAAACCAGTTCAGATGCATGGCAGGCCTGGGTCACTGCCGGTTCCAGCGACTCAGGCTGCCAAACTACTACTGGTTCGGCTAAACTGGTCCAAACTGGTAGGAACCCACCACTGGCTGTGAGGCAGAAGCAGATTTTTTTCCCTTGTTTTCCTCCCCAAAAGCTAGGTGCATCTTATACTTTGGAGCATCTTATACTCCGAAAGATACGGTATTCACTTAACAATAAGTGGCAAGACAGGTGGTAAAATGGGACAAAACTCACTTAAGAAATCTCTCATTTAGCAACATAAATTTTGGGTTCACTTCTGGTCGTAAGTCGAGGATTACCTGCAGTTGTGTGTATGCTAGTAACATCTGCATTTCTTTTCATCCTGGGAGTATGGATATGCGATCCTGTGCCTGAGTGATGAACTCACCTCTGGAGGTGCTTGCTACTCGTGTTGCCATGCATGGAATGATGCTATTTCCTATGCATAGAAGTGGGAGTATTTTAATATTTTACTGAATGAGGTGAGGAATCCATCTGTCATTGAAATGATGACTGAACGCTCCCCAGGGAATTCTAAATGAGCACCGAGCTGCAAATATGGCTAGACAGTTGCGGAGTGCTTCGGGTTACTGATAAACCCACCATAAAGGAATTTAGAATTGACCTTGGAGACAATAGGAGGGAATTGCTCAGTGGGGAAACAACAGAATAACAGTCTGTAGAGATTCTCAGTCATCCAGCTCAGCGGTCACCAACTGGTTTGCGAAAAAATGTTGGTGGTCCACGGAAAAATTATTTGCATTTTTTCTTATTAAAGTTTTTTTTTATTTTTAATTTTCAAAACAAACACAACGCATAAAATCTTCCTTCTTTACGTACTGTAGAAAGTGTATCAGTTGGTTACCAAAGACGTTCGTGCATCTCTTCCACAGACATCAAGCATAATTCATATTAACTCAAGTATTTTAACTCAGATATTTATACATGTTACCGTCATCATACCTCCGTTTTCATTTGACTATAATTGTTTAAACATCCTTCATCATAAAATATGCCAAGATTTAATACATAACCACATACTGGCGTTTCATTTAATATTTCTAAAATCCTCCAATAGCACTGAATCCTTATGTCCTATTCTAGCTAAACATCCATAATATTTAATAAAGTTTTCTATCCTTCTTTCCAAATCATTGTTTACAATTTACATCTCATTTCCTTATATTGTACACATACATACATACATACATACATACATACATACATACATACATACATACATATATATATATATAATCATTATCCCTCCTTTATTTGTTTATATCCTGCATCATATCATTTCCCCCCCTAGTAATCAAGATTTAACTGAATTTAACTTAATTCTTTATTATTATTATACAATTGTATCACAGCGGCCAGTTGTTTCGCCGGATTTGGCATTGGTTACTAGTCAGGCCCCACCCAGGGGCCCTAAATCCCATTCCTGGCTGGCCCTGTCTGCCCCGCCCCACCCCTCCCAGGAGTCCCCATGTGGCCCATTTTGGATGCAGGTAAGTGCAGGGCGCCTGCGGAGGCTCAGGGGTGGTGGAAAACAGGCCTACCAGAAGTTCCGGAAAACCGCCCGGAGTCCTCCGGGATTGGGCGGCCTATAAATCTAATAAATTGAATTGAATTGAATTGAATTGAACCTCCGGAGGCTGGGGAGGGGAAAAACCTTCCTCCCTCCCTTGCTGTGGTGCAGGTGGCCAACTTGGCCACGCCCACCATGGCCACGCCCACTTTAGGCAGAGAAGTCCTTGTTAAAAATTTTGACACCCACCCCTGGGAACAACCTGCCTCCAGAAGTTGTGAATGCTCCAACACTGGAAGTTTTTAAGAAGATGTTGGATAATTATTTGTCTGAAATGGTGTAGGGTTTCCTGTCTAGGCAGGGGGTTGGACTAGAAGACCTCCAAGGTCTCTTCCAACTCTGTTATTCTGTTGTATTCTAATGAGGTGGCTCCATTACCCTGTGTAGGAATTGTGTAGGAATAAAATATAGAGATAGAGAAGTTAAGAATTCAAAACAGTCACAAGTTTATGGCAAAAGGAAGATAGAAAAAGACAAGAGTTTTAATGCTGGGGAATAAAACAGTCTGGGTTTTTTCGTTATGTCCCATATTAGGAAAGTCCTTAACAAGCGTCAAGCCTGCAGCCATATTTCCTTTTGGGTCTTTGGTCTGCCACACTTTCTATTACTCTACTATGCATTTTCTATTGTGGGAATATGAGAGGAGGGATTGTATGGGGTTAGATGCTATGTAGCCATAACAACATTCTTTCTAGAAAGCCAAGGTCATCCTTTGTCTTTGCACCTCTGCACCTGACCGGAACTGGATGGGTGGAACAGCCAGCATGGCAGTGGGATGGGCTTGTGGGTGTGGGGGCAAGATGTTGAACTTTCAGCTATGTGGGGAAAACTGGGAAGCTTTCAGATTTGGGTTTTCCCAGATGTGCCAACATGGCTCTCTTAATAAATTGGAACTTTGAGCAATACTTTGCCTTGGACTCTGATTTACTTTTGGATGCTATTTGGAATGCTGACAAGAAGAGCATTTCACCTGTTCAACATAGGTTTTTTGCAGAAACAGAGAAAAACCCCAGAAGGATTTGTGTGTGTGTGTGTGTCTGAGTGTGTGTGTTATTTTTTGTAAAAAAAAAAAAGAGAGAGAATGAAATTTAATGTATCAGCCACTTCTGTTTTGCAGCAAATGCCCCAGAAAGATTTTTCCCCCTTCATCTGCCAAAGTCTCTTTGATGTCTGTTGACATCAAAGGGAACCTGGCAGCATCCTCAACAGGTATCTCCCACTGTGCAAAAATGAAGTCTGACCCACTTTTTACCCCTTTCCCCCTCCTTGTCTTTGATTCCCCCTAAAGACGGGATGGCGTTCCCCCTCCATCTTACAGGTTTTTGCCCGATCTTTCTTAAGCTCTCAGTGGAGAGAAGACCAAAGGCCACCTTAGTATTGTTGTCTCCCTTACACACTCAGAGGCTGCCCTGCTCCATCACTGTGACAACCAGACGACAACACAAAACAAAGCAGGTTCGGGTTGGTTTTTCCTTGGAAATGAGCTCTTAAACAGACTCACAATTTGTGTGTGTGTGTGTGTGTGTGCATGCAGAAGAAGCCAAGCTCCCTGTCAAATGGAAAGCCATGCCTTCTTCCTGCGCTTGAATGAAATCTGGGTTATTCAACCTCCTGAAGGAGAATCAAGCTGTGAATATATATATATATATATATATATATATATATATATATATATATATATATATATATATATATATATATATATATATATATATATATATATATATATATATATATATATATATATATATATATATATATATATATATATATATATATATATATATATATATATATATATATATATATTCCTGAGCTGTGAATATGTTATATTTATGCTGATAAATAAATAAAGGGAGACTAGTATAGATCTATTTCAAGCTATTTAGCTCTCATCAGCTAGCCATACCCAAGTTTTTTGGGAATCGAACCTGGGTATGGCTAGCTGATGAGAGCTAAATAGCTTGAAATAGATCTATACTAGTCTCCCTTTATTTATTTATCAGCATAAATATAACAAATGTAACAAAAAAGGCAACAGTAAAAAATATTGGGTTTCTGTCTGGATGGACTCTTGTGACGAGCCTAATGACAGAGAGTGGAAGTGTGACCTTCCTCCCATACTTGGGCATACCAGGGGTTGTGACTTTAAGTGTATATATATATATAGGTCACACATATATATATATATATATAGGACACACACACACACACACACACACACACACACACACAAACATATATATATATATATATATATATATATATATATATATATATATATATATATATATATATATATATATATATATATATATATATATATATATATATATATATATTATGCTTAAAGTCACAACCCTGGTATGCCCAAGTATGGGAGGAAGGTCACACTTCCACTCTCTGTCATTAGGCTCGTCACAAAAGACCATCCTGACAGAAACCCAATATTTTTTACTGTTGCCTTTTTTGTTACATTTGTTATATTTATGCTGATAAATAAATAAAGGGAGACTAGTATAGATCTATTTCAAGCTATTTAGCTCTCATCAGCTAGCCATACCCAAGTTTTTTGGGAATTGAACCTGTGCTATATATATATATACCTTTCACCCTGGCCTGGCTGATAAGGAGTCGAGCCCTGTAGCTCAATGGTTAACACATCTGCCTTAGAGGCAATAGAGCACAGGTTCGATTCCCAGTAAGGGTGTGGCTAGCTGATGAGAGCTAAATAGCTTGAAATAGATCTATACTAGTCTCCCTTTATTTATTTATCAGCATAAATATAACAAATGTAACAAAAAGGCAACAGTAAAAAATATTGGGTTTCTGTCTGGATGGTCTCTTGTGACGAGCCGAAGGACAGAGAATGGAAGTGTGACCTTCCTCCCATATTTGGGCATACCAGGGGTTGTGACTATATATATATATATATATATATATATATATATATATATATATATATATATATATATATATATATATATATATATATATATATATATATATATATATATATATATATATATATATATATATATATATATATATATATATATATATATATATATTTAAAGTCACAACCCCTGGTATGCCCAAGTGTGGGAGGAAGGTCACACTTCCACTCTCTGTCATTAGGCTCGTCACAAGAGTCCATCCAGACAGAAACCCAATATTTTTACTGTTGCCTGATGGACTCTTGTGACGAGCCTAATGACAGAGAGTGGAAGTGTGACCTTCCTCCCACACTTGGGCATACCAGGGGTTGTGACTTTAAGTATATACCTCCCACCCTGGCTGGCTGATAAAAGGAGTCGTTCTCTGTAGCTCAAATGGTTAACTCCCTGCCTGGGAGGCAATAGAGCACAGGTTCGAATCCCAGTAAGGATATGGCTAGCTGATGAGAGCTAAATAGCTTGAAATAGATCTATACTAGTCTTCCTTTATTTATTTATCAGCACAAATAAAAAAACACATATATATATATATATATATATATATATATATATATATATATATATATATATATATATATATATATATATATATATATATATATATATATATATATATATATATATATATATATATATTTAAAGTCACAACCCCTGGTATGCCTATATAGATAGATAGATAGATAGATAGATAGATAGATAGATAGATAGATAGATAGATAGATAGATAGATAGATAGATAGATAGATAGATAATAATGCTAGACATAGTAATTAAAGCAATATTCATGGTTATGTTAGCTGATTTATAATAATATTCATTATACTGGCATACTTATAGTCAAGTTGGAAGAAATATCCTCCTGGGTTCAGTTCCAAGTGAGGAAAAAGACACTGGGAACATGGAGGCTGTTTGGAAAGATGGTTTAATGGTGGACAGGATCACATGGCTTGAGCTCCTGAACAGAAAAGGGGGAATCACATGCTTCCAGATGTTGAGTGAAGAAGAAAAGAGGCAGAGATGCTGAAAGTCCCTGGTTTTATGCCCTCTCTGGGCTTTTGACCTTGAGCACAACTTGTATTCTGATTGGTTGTCAGACTCCTATGGAGCCATGCAGGGACAACTCTGTAGGCTCTCGGTAGGCAAGAAAAGAAACATGCTCAGACAGCACCCAGGACCCCACAGTTCAACTCTAAGCTTCAAATATCCTTTTCTATCAGAACCACCCAAACGGAATGGAATGGAATAGAATAACAGAGTTGGAAGGGACCTTGAAGGTCTTCTAGTCCAACCCCTTGCTAAGGCAGGAAACTCTACACTATTTCAGAGACAAATAGTTATCCAACATCTTCTTAAAAACTTCCAGTGTTGGGGCATTTACAACTTCTGGAGGCAAGTTGCTCCACTGATTAATTGTTCTCACCATCAGGAAATTTCTCCTTAGTTCTAAATTGCTTCTCTCCTTGATTAGTTTCCACCCATTGCTTCTTGTTCTATCCTCAGATTCCTTGGAGAATAGTTTGATTCCCTCTTCTTTGTGGCAACCCCTGAGATATTGGAAGACTGTTATCATGTCTCCCCTGGTCCTTCTTTCTATTAAACTAGACATACCCAGTTCCTGCAACCGTTCTTCATATGTTTTAGTTTCCAGTCCCCTAATCATCTTTGTTGCTCTTCTCTGCATTCTTTCTAGAGACTCCACAACTTTTCTACTTCGTGGTGACCAAAACTGAATGCCGTATTCCAAGTGTGGCCTTACCAAGGCATTATAAAGTGGTATTAACACTTCACATGATCTTGATTCTATCCCTCTGTTTATGCAGCCTAGAACTGTGTTGGCTTTTTTGGCAGCTGCTGCACATGGCTGGTTCATATTTAAATAGTTGTTCACTAGGACTCCAAGATCCCTCTCACAGTTGCTACTGTTGAGCAAGGTACCACCTATACTGTACCTGTGCATTTCGTTTTTCTTGCTAAATGTAGATCCTTACTTTTAAACTGTGTGAAAAGCAATTCCTTTCTTCCATTATAATAATCCAAATCTCATCTTCCTTTGATATCTAACCCCAGCTTTGATTCTATTCTCTTTTTTCTTTTTTTTCTTTTTCTTTTGATCTAATGGCTTAATCGGATGATGACTTTTCGCTCCCTTTCAAGCATGATAGATTAAAGTGGTTGAAAATTAATCTGATAATTGTATTAAGCCACACCTTTGACAATAATTCCATAATCCTTTCTTGCTCCTAAGGTTTGATCCTGCTTTTAAAGATCACAAAGCGTGAAGCAAGTGACCCCTTACTGGTTTTCTGATTACTAAATGCTCGTTGGATTCAATCACTTAATCAAAAGATAGAGTTATAAGGTGCACTGACTTAGCTGTTTCCGCTCTACAGATTTTCTCTCCTATTGATAATGTGCAGTACCTTTATTTCTTCGTGAGAACTCAGATGACATCTGCACGAGATAATTGTTTACATGTATTTCGCCTTCTAACCTCCCAGCCTTCCTTCAAATTTCATTCACTCTCTCTTAACTTAATGGACTAAGAGAATAACAGAGTTGAAAGGGACCTTGGAGGTCTTCCAGTCCAACCCCCTCTCAAGATGAAAACCCTATACCATTTCAAACATATGTTTGCACAGTCTATTTTTGAAAACCTCCAGTGATGGAAGCACCCACAACCTCCTAGGAGACCCTATACCATTTCAGACACATGACTATTCAGTCTCTTATTAAAAACTTCCATTGATGAAGCACCCATAACTTCTGGAACCAAGCTGTTCCATTGGTTAATTGTCCTCACTGTTAGGAAGTTTCTCCTTAGTTCCAGCTTGTTTCTCTCTTTGATGAATCCATAGTTCCATGGATCCATAGCTTCTTGTTCTGCCCTCAGGTGGTTTGGAGTCTAAGTTGACTCCTTCCTCTTTGTGGCCACCTCTCAAATATTGGAATACTGCTATCATGTCACCCCTAGTCCTTCTTTTATCTAGACTAGCCAAACCCAAATCCTGCAACTGTTCTTCATATGTTTTAGCCTCCACAGACTGGAGGCTATAACATATGAAGAACAGTTGCAGGAACTGGATATGTCTAGTTTAATGAAAAGAAGGACTAGGGGAGACATAATAGCAGCGTTCCAATATCTCAGGGGTTGCCACAAAGAAGAGGAAGTCAAACTATTCTCCAAGGCACCTGAGGGTAGAACAAGAAGCAATGGGTGGAAACAAATCAAGGAGAGAAGCAACCTAGAACTGAGGAGAAATTTCCTGACAGTTAGAACAATTAATCAGTGGAACAGAAGTTGCCCCCAGAAGTTGTGAGTGCTCCAAAACTGGAAGTCTTTAAGAAGATGTTGGATAACTGTTTTTTGGGCTCACAGCCAGTCTGAGCCGAGAACTGATAAAGAGAGTTCCTTTTAAGTTTCTTTGCCTGTCGTCTGTTTAACGAGCGGAGAAGGGGGGACAGAACAGATAACCATTTGTATGAAGTGGTGTAGGGTTTCCTGCCTAAGCAGGGAGTTGGACTGGAAGACCTCCAAGGTCCCTTCCAACTCTGCTATTCTATTCGATTCTATTCGATTCTATTCGATTCTATTCGATTCTATTCGATTCTATTCGATTCTATTCGATTCTATTCGATTCTATTCGATTCTGTTTTAGTCTCCAGGACTTTAATCATCTTACTTGATCTTTTTTGACTTTTTCCAAAGTCTCAACATCTTTTTTTTTATCATGGGGAGATCAAAACTGGATGAGGTATTACTTTGGGAAGTAAGTGATTCCACTGATTCATTCTTCTCAATGTCAGGGAATTTCTCCTTAGTTCTAGGTTGGATCACTCCTTCATAAGTTTTCACCCATTTATATCCTGATCTCTGGAGAATAAATCTTAAACCCAGGAGTTTGCTGTAGATCTCAGAAAAAGATCCAAATCCCACTCCCCCCCCCCCTCTGGCTCCAAATATCAAGGATTTCTCACGAATCATTCTTTACATCCAGCCAGCTTTATCGAATGTTTAAAGTCTTTTCCCCCCCTCTCTTTCCTGACCTTTTGGGATTTTTGCAGACTTTGGTAGCTGTTGTGTGTGCAGCCTCATTGCCCTTAAAAAAAATCTATAATAAATGCCTGCCAGATATTGCTGTAACAGGATAACATATTACTCCTAGTCCCGGGATCAATCAAACCCAAGTAGCCGGGATTCAATACATCTTGTCTAACGGATGTGAAATTTACGGAATAAATTAAGGAGAACTTTGCAGGAGCCTGGAAACATAAATTAGATACACTAACTCTTAGGACTTCATGAACTGGATAAAGCTTCGAAGAGAATGCAAGAATCTGGCTGGTGTTTAAGAATGGAGAGACAGACAGAGGGATAAAGCATTGTCCACATGGGGAAATATACCCATAATTTGTCTTCAAACAGGACAGGATGTGCACTGTTTATGGAAATACTTTCCAAGAAGGCTTAGGGATTTAGCACAGTATAAGATGATGTTGTGTATTTTCCAGCCAATATGTAGAAAAACCTTGGGGAACATTCATTTATTCCCATCCAGAGGGCAATGTAGTCTGAGAAAATGCCGCACGGACTACACCTCAGTTGCTTCAGGCCACCTGAAAATATTTCACAGACCGCAGGGGGGGGGAATCGGATTTCTAGCTAGGAATAAATCATGGTTAGAAATTCTCGAACAGGACATAGTGTGGATATATGCCAAAAAAAACATGGGCTTCCATATAGAGGAAGATATTTGATCCGTGTTTCATTAAACTTAATTCCCTCCTAATTGGATTGGGATGGAAGGACAGTTGTGACACACCATCGCCATTCTTGGCCCTCTACATGTTCAGACGATGATATGCATCATTTGATTGATTGATTAGGTGCCATCAATGCGGTGTCTGCCAATTAGTAACATAGATAAATAACAGAGCATGTTGCATAGATAGCTCTTCTGGATGGTCCTTAGTGCTCTCTGAGATTGTTGGTTTTCTTGCAGATGTTTCATTACTCAACTAGGTAACGTTATCAGTGCTAGAAAGGGGTGGAGTTTGTGGAGAGGAGCAGGAGGAGGAGGAGTATGAAGACTATGAGATCCTTGGTGCTCTCTGACCTTGCTTGTTTTCTTGTAGATGTTTCATTACTCAACTAGGTAACATCATCAGTGCTAATTTAATGAAAAGAAGGACCAGGGGAGACATGATAGCAGTCTTCCAATATCTCAGGAGCTGCCACAAAGAAGAGGCAGTCAAGCTATTCTCCAAAGCACCTGAAGGTAGGACAAGAAGCAATGGGTGGAAACTAATCAAGGAGAGAAGCAACCTAGAATTGAGGAGAAATTTCCTGACAGTGAGAACAATTAACCAATGGAATGACTTGCCTCCAAAAGTTGTGTGTGTTCCAACACTGGAAGCTTTTAAGAAGAGATTGGACAACCATTTGTCTGAAATGGTAGAGGGTCTGCTTGAGCAGGGGGTTAAACTAGAAGACCTCCAAAGTCCCCTCCAACTCTGCTGTGCTATGCAATGCTGTTTCGTTCCGTTCTGTTCCATTCTGTCCTGTCCTGTCCTGTCCTGTCCTGTCCTATCCTATCCTATCCTATCCTATCCTATCCTATCCTATCCTATCCTATCCTATCCTATCCTATCCTATCCTTTCTACTCTACTCTACTCTACTCTACTCTACTCTACTCTACTCTACTCTACTCTACTCTACTCTACACTACACTACACTACACTCTACACTCTACTCTACTCTACTCTACACTCTACTCTACTCTACTCTACTCTACTCTACTCTACTCTACTCTACTCTACTCTACTCTACACTACTCCACTCCACTCCACTCCACTCCACTCCACTCCACTCCACTCCACTCCACTCCACTCCACTCCACTCCACTCCACTCCACTCCACTCCACTCCACTCCATTATGATTTTGGTTTCTTTAGAATGTTGCCTCTGTGTCTTTTCTAGAAACTCCAAGTAATGTAAGATATTCCATTCCACAGCCAATTATCTGGGAGAAATTAAGTGGCTCCGTCAAACTTTTGCGAAAAGACTCTGGATTACGTTCACCAGAAGGTTGGCAGTTTGAGGGGGGTATCATGGCCTAGTGGTTAAGACACTGGGCTTGTTGATCAGAAGCTGGCAGTTTGAGTACCAGGTGACAGGGTGAGCTCCTGTCCTTGCACCGGCTCCTACCCACCTAGTAGTTTGAAAGCAGGTGTCTTAGTCAAAAAGTAGAGGACCACAGTGGCTCATGTCAATAGGATGCTGGGTTGGAGGATAGTTGAACACAACTGGAGAGGGAAACCTTTGTCTTTATCTTAAAATAATTCCACGGGATATGTTGCATGGCCTGATGACAGTGTTGGAAGAAATGTCCTTCTGCGTTCAGTTCCAAGTGGGGAAAAAGACACTGGAAACATGGAGGCTGCTTGGAAAGATGGTTTTTAATGTTGGACAGGATCACATGCCTTGAAGATGTTGGGCGAAGAAGAAAAAAAATGGGGAGAGATGCTGAGAGTGCCTGAGTTTTATACCCTCTGCTGGGCTTTTGAATTTGAGCTTGTGTTCTGATTGGTTGTCAGACTCCCATGGGGCCATGCAGAGGCAACTCTGTAGGTTGTCCTGAGTCCCAAGCTTGGTTGAGCCTTGCTGGGTGATGATGTAATGAAAGGGGTTTGGGCAATTCCTCCTATGGTTCTGGCTGAAGGAGGTAGAACTTTGTTATGAGCCGAGGTGGCGGAGTGGTTAGAGTCCAGTACTGCAGGCCACTTCAGCTGACTTTTATGTGCAGTTCGGCGGTTCAAATCTCACCGGCTCAAGGTTGACTCATCCTTCCATCCTTCCGAGGTGGGTGAAATGAGGACCCGGATTGTTGGGGGCAATATGCTGACTCTATAAACCGCTTAGAGAGGGCTGAAAGCCCTATGAAGCGGTATATAAGTCTAACTGCTATTGCTATTGCTATTATGTAGAATTGGCTGGCTCAGGCCTTAATGGTCCATTGACTAAGGGGGTGGTGATGGCTGAGTTTCTGCCTCCCTTTTGGGGGGAAATATTCTACCCTTTTAAAATTTCCAGAAATACTTCATTTTTGTAGGAAAAGGGTGGCTGCTAACTTCCTACAAAAAAGGAAAAATAAAAATAAAGCCTCGTTCTAAATGATCTCAAGGACAAAAGGAGATGAAATGTTATACCTTTCCTCTCTTTTAACAATTTGCAGACTTTATGAATTCCTGGGTTTTTATGTTCCCATTAAACAACTCCTCCGCTCTCCACCCTCCGATTTGGCCTATTGATGCGACTACATAAAAATCATGGGTTTGAAGAATTGTCTCTTTTTCCACGCCGAGAAATAGGTGAAAAAACGATCCACCCATTTGCTCTCTGAGAAAAGGAGGTGGAGTACTTCAAAGAGCTATTTGCACCCCAATCAGGAAGAAAACGGGATTTCTTTGCGTTTGAACTTTATTCATTTATTTTTGTTAAATAAAAAAAAAAACCTGATAAATAAATCAAAACTCAGTTATCCTTTGAACAGTTGCTTGTGGCTGAATTTTGTAAGGTAGTTTGGGTTTACACACACACACACACACACACACACACACACACACACAGGAAAAGCACACCATGCAGGTAAGGAATAATTCTCTGCAAAAATTGCACATATTCATGTATCTAATGCAACCAAAGTCAGTTATATAATGGAAAATCATTTGCACAAAAAGGGTACTTTGGAGGGAAATTGCAATGCCGATTTGGAGAAAAGTCCACTAAAATGCAAATTATATGCCTGCCTGCGCGAATTTCTTAAAAAGAAAATATACTCAAATGTTGGGAATGAGATGAACTGAATTTGCAAGGGGACCAATGAGAATGTGGCTGGATCAAGATGATGAAATATATTGTCTTCTGCTCTGGCCACAATAAAGAAATAAAATGGATTACTTTTTCATATCCCCAAGAATAAACGGGAGGGAAAATTGTTCTGTCGGTAGAATAATTTGCAAAGAAAGGGGGAAAAAAAAGAAAGGAAAAATAAGAATATATATGATTGTATATAATTGTATTGATAGTGTATGGTGCCCCGTTTCTCCCTACATTAAAATTATTGAAGCTAAATTAGTATAGGTTCAGGACCAAATATTTTAAAGAAAGAGTTTGTTTCTGAAACAAATTTGCTTAATAAACTAGTTGTTTATTAAAATTGTTTGCCACCATCGTATCACAAGATGACTCTGCGTGACTTGCAATTGTTGGAAGAAATGTCCATCTGGGTTCAGTTCCAAGTGGTGGGGGGAAGGCACTGGAAACATGGAGGCTGCTTGGAAAGATGCTTTTAATGGTGGACGGGATCACATGCCTTGAAGATGTTGAGTGAAGAAAAAAAAACGGGGAAGAGATTCTGAGCATGCCTGACTTTTATACCCTCTCTGGGCTTTTGAATTTGAGCTTGTATTCTGATTGGTTATCACACTCCCATGGGGCCATGCAGAGGCAACTCTGTAGGTTGACCTGAGTCCTAGGCTTGGTTGAGCCTTGCAGGGTGATGTAATCTTCCCAGGTGCCATGTGGTGAGATGGGTAGATGGCTAATCCTACCTTTGCTGGATCTTGGTGAGAGCTTTGCCTATGAATAGATCTAGCCATCTCTTTATCTCTCATCCGCTGTGGGCTATTGAGGATAGGGGCTCTTAAGAGTGAGTCTCCTTCGTTATAATATTGTGTGGGCCTGAAGAGGAGAGGTGAGATAATTAATAAATAACCTTTAGTTAACTACAATAATAACAATGAAATGTTAATGGACAATATTTAATGATACATACAGGTGTGTTATGGGGGGGATGCTCAGATATCCTACTTAACCGAATTAATTTTAGAACATGTCATAAAGGTGTAATGGTATTGGAGATCTATTGAAATTGCAAATGAACGCCAGTAGGTGGTTGTGTCTTCTAATATAAATGATTCTAGATAAAAACATGTTTAAACAATGGTAACCAAATGAGAATTATGGTACAGAGATAGTAAAATATATAACGTTTCTTTCTTGATTTAAAATGTACAACATGATTTGAATGAAGTGTATGTTAAGGACTGTGGAAGAAACGCACGGAATATATTTGTAACCAATCGATACGCTTTCAACAAGATCTAACGAAAGATGTTTTTTTTTCTTATTTTTCTTTCTGTTTAACTAAAACAATAAAAAAAATTCTCAAAAAAAAGAGTGAATCTCCTTCCTGCCTAAAAAACATTTTTCTCCATTTCTAATCCAGGAAATATAATTTTTTGCCTTTTTCATATTTCCTGGAATATTTCATTTTTCTCGGAGAGGGGTGGGTGCTAACTTTCTACAGTATGTTAACAAGAATAAAACAATGCAAAAAGATTTATACAGAAGGAATAAAGCCTATAAAAAATACAAATTACCAGCTATAACTAAAAGAAATAGTTGTGATGTCCTTGAAAGTTCAAAGACCTTGCTACTCGTAAAACTTCGCCATGCCCTGTTTTCAAACGATTAGGATTCTGACATGGTCAAAAATTGCCTTTGGAAAGATTTCTTACCTCTAAGATTAATGGCGAACTTGGAGAACGGTACGTCATACGGGGAGAACTTATCTTACTTCTAAGAAAATCACAGCTGCCGATCCCTCCTGCTGGACCAGGAAATCAGAAATGGGAACATATTTTTTTTATTTGTTAAAAAAGATGTTTAAATGGACATTAGTGTCATTGGTGGGAAAGGAGAATTGGATGGAGACATATTTCAGATGCAATCGAAGTGTTGGAAGAAATATCCTTCTGGATTCAGTTCCAAGTGGCGGGGAAAAGACCCTGGAAACATGGAGGCTGCTTGGAAAGACGGCTTAATGGTGGGCAGGATCACATGGCTTGAGCCCCTGAACAGAAAAGGGGGATCCCATGCTTCCAGATGTTGGGTGAAGAAGAGAAAGAGACCGAGATGCTGGAAGTTCCTGGTTTTATGCCCTCTCTGGCCTTTAATCTTGAGCTTGTATTCTGGTTGGTTGTCAGACTCCCGTGGGGCCATGCAGGGGCAACTCTCTAGGCTGTGAGTCCACGTTTGGTTGAGCATTGCTTCTTCCCAGGTGCCCTGTGGTGAGATGGCTAAAGGGCTAATACTATCATGTCTTAATCCCATCACCCTGGAGCTGAAGGGGGAGGTCTTTGTTATGTAGAGTAGACTGTCTCAGGCCTTTTAATGGCCCATTGACAAAGGTGTGGGCTATTAAGAGTGACCCTGTTTCCTGCTTAAAAACATGTTTCTCTATTTCTGATCCAGGGAAATATAATATTCTGCCTTTTTTCATATTTCCCGGGATATTTTATTCTTCTAGGAGAGGGGTGGGTTTTAACTTCCTGCGGAAGGTTCAGAAAACGTATTCAACTCGACAGCCAGGATTTCTCCCTCGCAACAATATTTCTCCACGTGATGCTTTTCAGCTGATATTTCATTCTTCCTGGGGAAAAAACGGATCAAGAATAGAAGTGGGCCATCTACCGGTTCTGAGATATTTGTGGTCTCCAGCTTCTTTGGGGCCTCTGAGGTTTGCATTGGAGATGAGAAGAAGGTGTTGGGAGAAATGTGCGTCTGGGTTCAGTTCCAAGTGGGAAGAAACACACTGGAAACATGGAGAGTTCTTGGAAAGATGGTTTAATGGTGGATAGGACCACATGAGTTTTTTGATCCTGGGCAAAGAAAAAGCACATGGGTGGCAGAGAAAGATTTATACCTCCTCTTGGGCCCCGGCTTGGAGCTTCCTGTTCCTGTATAAGAAATGTATTCTGATTGGTTGTCGAAAAACCGACCCTACGGGCAAACTGGAAGTTCGGGGATGGATTTCCGGTTTGGCTGTAGGGCTGGTTTTTGCTCTCCAGAGCCTTCAGGGATCCTAGAAAGCCTCTGGAGCCTGGGGAGGGCAAAAAAAGTGTGCCAAAAGCAGTGGGGGAAGTGCTGGTTGCGTGTGTAGCATTATGGGTGTGGGGACGCCTACGCACTCCCCCCTCTGCGCTCCCCCTGCGCTTTTGGCACGCAATCCAAAAAAGGTTAGCCATCAGTGACATAGTGTCTATTCCTTGAGCAGGGAGTTGGACTAGAAGTATTCCAAGGTCCCTTGCACCTCCATTATTCTTTTAACATCTCCTGCATCCAAAACAAAGGATTTGGAGATTATTTCACCCGTCACCTAACATGGAAGGACCATGAATAGAATAGAATGGAATAGAATAGAATAACAGACTTGGAAGGGACCTTGGAAGTCTTCTAGTCCAACCCCCTGCTTAGGCAGGAAACCCTACACCACTTCAGGCAAATGGTTATCCAATGTCTTCTTAAAGACTTCCAGTGTTAGAGCACTCACAAGTTCTGGAGGGAAGTCGTTCCATTGATTAATTGTTCTCGCTGTTAGGAAATTTCTCCTCAGTTCTAAGTTGCTTCTCTCCTTGATTAGTTTCCACCCATTGCTTCTTGTTCTACCCTCAGGTGCCTTGGATAATAGTTTGACTCCCTCTTCTTTGTGGCAGCCCCTGAGATATTGGAAGACTGCTATCATGTCTCCCCTAGTCCTTCTTTCTATTAAACTAGACATATCCAATTCCTGCAACCGTTCTTCATATGTTTTAGCCTCTAGTCCCTTAATCATCTTTGTTGCTCTTCTCTGCACTCTTTCAAGAGTCTCCACATCTTTTTTACATCATGGCGACCAAAACTGGATGCGGGATTCCGAGCGTGGCCCTATCAAGGCATTGAAATCTTTGGAAGTGTCCAACAGTACAGAATATTACACTGTAGATTTCCCCAAGCACAAAAATTCTGTCCCTCCCGGCCTCCCCTTCAAACAGCTTCCCCGATTGTTGCAACGTACAATCATACATGAATTCTGTGCTTTTTGGAAATCAGCGTGTTGATACTAAATGAATCAATGACCCCTTTTCTCTTAATTGAACATTTGGTCCAATGGCCAGCATGAGAAGTTCAGTTCGAGGGCCTCTGAAGCAGAGGTGCTATTCAGCTAGCTCTGACCGGTTCTGGAGAACCAGTAGTGGGAATTTTGAGTACTTCGGAGAACCGGCAAATACCACCTCTGGCCAGCCCTGGCCCCAATCTATTCACTACATCCTGAGTGCCAGCTGATCTGCTGGGACTTCTTTTGTTGCCCTGCGCAGGAGAACTGAGCTGGAAAGCAGGTTAGTGGGGTGGGGAGGGAATGGGGATTTTGCAGTATTCTTCCCCCAGGAGTGAGGAGGGCAGTGGTGGGATTCAGCCAATCCGCACCTGTTCGGGAGAACTGGTTCTTAACTTTCTAAGCAGTTCGGAGAACCGGTTGTTGGAAGAAATCTCCTTTACCTCCCTGTGACCAATTAGATCCCATATATTAGGCCTCCTCCGGATTCCATCAGCTAGCCAGTGTCGACTGTCGACCCCCCGGGGGAGGGCCTTCTCTGTGGCTGCTCCGGCCCTCTGGAACGATCTCCCCGTGGAGATTCGGAACCTCAGCAGCCTTCAGGCTTTCCGCAAAGCCGTTAAGACCTGGCTGTTCCGGCAGGCCTGGGGCTGATGAGTTCCCAGCCCCACTCGAATTGTTGTGGCTGTTGAAGAGTTTTAATCTCTTTTTTGTAGTTGTTTTGTCTTGTTTGTTTTTTGTATTACCCCCTCCCCTATGAGTTTGTTAGCTGCCCTGAGTCCCCCCAGAGAATAGGGCGGCATACAAGTTTAATAAACCATAAACCATAAACCATTTTGTTTTTTCCCACTTTACAGGGCTAATCCTGTAAGAAAGGCAGGAAGGAAACATTCTGGTGTTGTTTCTAGCCTGATCTTCATTGCCCTGCTTACAGAAACTGCCTCTCCAGTTAACCCTTATTACATTGTCACAGCTAAGACGAAGCGCCCATCGACCTGAGTGATGTTGATTTGTGGCCACACCCACCCAGTCACATGACCACTGATCCCCGCCTACCCAGCTGGTCATCAGGGCAGAGAACCGGTTGTTAAATTATTTGAATCCCACCACTGGGGGCGGGAATGGGGATTTTGCAGTATCCTTCCTCTGCGACGCCCACCAAGCCACACCACGCCCCATCAAGCCACACCCACAGAACCAGTAGTTAAAAAAAACCAATCCCACCACTGCTCTGACTTCCTTCTGCAGCTGTTTGGCCACTGGGAGAACAGATTGGTGGATTACATGGGGCATTGTCTCATCTAACAGCATGCTACTTGAGTTCTTATGCTTATGGTCTGCCGGGGGGAAAAAATATTTTCCTCACCTATCTTTGCTGCTTTTTAGATTAATATTTACTTTATATGTTGTCTTTAAAAAATGATTGCAGCAGCTGCGAGCTGAGCCAAAGCGCATAGGTCATGTCATTTCTCTTTCACTGAGAAATCAATATCGGCGGGGAGATGTTCGTAGCGAGGAATTTAAAGTCTAGGTGTTGAGTTTTAATGCAGTGAAAGGCTGAGGGATGGAGCCAGTTTGGTCTTGCGCCGTGATGGCAAACCTATGGCACGTGGGCCAGAAGTGACACGGAGAGCCTTCTCTATGGGCACGCGCATCGCCAGGTGCTCTTTGGGATTCTTTTTTTTTATTGAAAATTTTTGGAAAAAAAAAGGCTTTTACAAATATTTACCCCCTCCCCTGCCCTCCCCACCCAGACCCAACCACCCCCAATCTCCCCCCCCAACTTCCCAGAAGTCCCATAAATCTTTAACAAAGATGTTCTAAAATAAACTTTTTAAAAAAAGTTAGTATCATCTTTCATTTGAGCTTTAACTCCTCTTTGCTAGGCTCGCTCTAAACAGATTATATCATTCCTTGTTTCTTCAGTCATAAACTATCTGGAATTTCTTAGTCTTGTATTTATTTTGAGTATAGTCAATCCATCTTCTCCACTCCAGTTTATATCTCTCATTTGAGTGGTCCTTGAGATATGGGGATATTTTAGCCATCTCTGCTAGGTTTGTGACTTTTAATGTCCATTCTTGAATAGTAGGCAAATCTTCCTTCTTCCAGTATTGCGCCACCAACAGTCTTGCTGCCATTATTAAGTACAAAATCAAGTTAGTCCCTATAACAGTTGGAGATGTTTACAGTGGAAAAAGTGGAGGTTAAAGTCCTAAAAACCGAAGAGAAAAATGACCATAAAGAAATCAAATCTGCTGATATCTATGGTGATTGGTTTATGTCTGGAAATGGAAAGTCTGGAATATGGAAAGAGGGATTAAATGGAGGGGGACGCTACCCCAGATGGCAAAGATACAGAAGAAGAAAAAACAAAAGAATTTATGGATTTAAAGAGAGAAATTTTGTTAGCAACATCATTGATAACACCACTGACAATTAAAGATAAGCTGATCAAGGAAACAGAAGGGGATCGAAATTACATGAGAGATTTAATAAGCAATGAGTTGCAAAGAGGAGTCCATACAAATTTTGATTAAGGGGATGATTAGAGGACTGATACCACAAATGGCAGAAGACATGAGATTGTTTTGCTACTGGAAAGATACAGGTTGATAGATGAAAGTGTATAATCTAAAACTAATTAAACTTAGTTAAATTTAGTGACAATAGATATAGTTAAATAAATAATTGATAATGATAATAATGTACACATATGTATTGCTATGATAAGTAATAATTGGATATTAATATTGAATGGTACCTATGAAAGGAAGATTAGATTTTTTGGGGGGTTATATATAAAAGTTAATAAAAAAAGAACTAAGTTAAATTTAGTTAAGTTTTGATTATTAGGGGGAAAATGTTATGATAAAGGATACAGTCAAATAAAAAAGGGATAATGATAACAACGTAAATATATGTATGGGTACAACATAAGGAAATTGGATGTAAATTGTAAACAATGATTTGGAAAGGAGGATTAGAAATTTTTGTTACTAAATATTATGGATGTTTAGCTAGAATAGGCCATAAGGATTCAGTGTTATTGGAGGATTTTAGAAATAGCAAATGAAATGCCAGCATGTGGTTATGTTTTAAATCTGGGTATATTTTATGATGAAGGACGTTTAAACAGTTATAGTCAAATGAAAATGGAGGTATGATGATGGTAATATGTATAAATATATCTGAGTTAAAATACTTGAGTTAATATGAATTATGGTTGATGACTGTGGAAGAAATGCACAAAAGCTTTTTGTAACCAACTGAGCCGAGGTAGTACAGTGGTTAGGGTGCAGTACTGCAGGCCACTTCAGCTGACTGTTATCTGCAGTTCAGCGGTTCAAATCTCACCGGCTCAAGGTTGACTCAGCCTTCCATCCTTCCGAGGTGGGTGAAATGAGGACCCAGATTGTGGGGGGCGATATGCTGACTCTGTAAACCGCTTAGAGAGGGCTGAAAGCCCTATGAAACGGTATATAAGTCTAACTGCTATTGCTATTGCTACACTTTCTACAGTATGTAAAGGAGGAGGATTCTTTGTGTTGTGTTCGTTTTGAAAATAAAAAATAAAAAAATAATAAAAAATAATAATAAATAATAATTATAAAAAAGAAAGAAAAGGCTCTTTTGAAGATATCTTTCTCCCCACATAAAAAATGTGGTTATCTGACATGCAAGTTTGTTGTTGGTTAGTACAAAATGTTCTTTCTTCCGCGTTACGTGTCCTCCCTATTCTCTTTCATTTCCTCTAGGAAATCTATCAAAGATTCCTCTCTTTTATTAGTTTCTTAATTGTTCAATACCGTGCTCATTTCAGTCTGTGTTTCTCACTTTTTACGATTTGTTTTTTTCTTCTTCAATTTTGTTAGCTGCCTTGATTGCTCACTGAAGTCTAGAAAGGCTGGGTATAAATCAAGCACACACAGACACAAGTATATATAAAAATGCCTGTTTTGTAACCCATGCAAGAAATGTGGTGCTGCTAAAGATGTTCAGGACAAACTATTGATCGCGAAGCGAAAGATTGCAAACTGGAATCTTTTTCGGCGCCCTTTGAAGTCCATTAAATAAAATGGAAGCAGTGCACAAAAGAGAGAGAGAGAGAGAGAGAGAGAATCAGCAAGGATCCATTTGAATAGCCACATCAAAATTAGACGGCATCTAACACCCAAAATTCACTCTCCCTTTGACACATAAATCAGACATGAATGTTGGAAAAGCAAAACAAAAGAAAACAAAACACCTTCTCTTTATCTGTCCTGATTTTTCCAGGACTCAATTATATAAGGTGGCTTTTAGTGTTTTGGAAAGTGGAAACTTTTCTGTTCGGATACTGAATTTAGTAGCGGGAACAATAAATGTACAATAGGTCAAGACATAATTTGTCGGAAATGGTGTAGGTTCTCCTCCTTGGACGGGGGTTGGACTAGATGACCTACAAGGTCCCTTCCAACTGCTAATCTAATCTCATCTAATCGTTGTAGTTGATTCGTTCGACAGTGCTGACTCATCCATGAGGCAATCTATGCTATAATTGGTTGCTGTAAGAATGAAGAGGTGTTTCCATTTTTTCCCACCTTTTTTTCTTGGATGTGTTCTGTGTACTGTTTAATTTACCTCATGACGTTTCCGTGTTCCTGACTATCATTATGATTTCTCTTTCTGGATGAAGACAAAGACTGCTATAAATTTGAATGTTAAATATATTTATACACATAAAAGGCTACAAGATTGTGTTAGCGTGTTTGGTTTCATCTGGACAGCTGTTGCGCCATTCCCCGACAATGTCCTTTTCTCCACTTGGTCAACGGTTAATTTTGTAAGCCTCCATCTTGTCTCATTCGCTTCCTTTCTCGACTGAAACTCCAGGTTTATGTTGAATTCTCCCGCCAATATGCTGAACTGTCGCACCGTCTGAAAATTTTACAAGGTTTCTGGTGTTGTTTGTTCACTGGTAGTACACAGATAGAAGGCAGAGAATGACTAGGATGTTGTACAAGTTAAACATACCAAAACTCTTTTTCACAATCTTGCATTTTGGAGTATTTGTTGTGGCCCACCAGCGGAGCTGTTACCAGATTTGGACAGTGATGAGGTTGGGGAGGAAGATGGGCCAATCCTGGAGTCTGGGGAAGGCTCTGATGAGGGCTCTGTGTCAGAGGCAGAGAGAAGGCCAGAGCCGTATGCCAGTTATCAGCTGCCTTCAGAATCAGACATCAGTGAGGCAGATGAACAGCTGGAGCCTGTTCCCAATGTGTGCATGCGTAGAGTTGTCAGACGAAGGGAACAGCTAAAGAACAGGGGTCGACTTGGGAGTAAGGCCACAAGTGGACGATGAATGACCCCTCCCAGAGGAACTAAAAGAGGAGCGAAAGGGGAGTGGAGTTTGCAGGAGATCATTAGTTTGCTTAATTGGTTCATGACTCTCCGAGACTCCTTGCCAAGTTTTGCAGATATCGGCCTGTCAGCTCTCCAAGCCAGATAAGGTCTGTGACTGTAAATCCTCCCTTGAAAGACTTTGCTTGATGGGAATGAGCAGAATTCACAATAAATTAATAAAAGGGATATTTTGCCGGGACAAGGAGTCTGCTTCATGCTCTCGGGAAGCCTGGGTCAGAACAGAGTGATTCAACTTTTTGTAGCAAAAAGAAAGTATTAATAATCCATTGTTTTAACAAGCTGTTTTGCATTGTTTCAGGCAAAAAAAATATTTTCAGTGTAACAACACACCCTTTCTAGAAGACATCTGTGCTGGAATGTCTAATCTTTTGAAGCTTGTCTTTGTTATGCATGGCATACTTAAAAAAATAGCTGTATTGTTTGTTGTTCATATTCTTTATAGCTAATCCATTAAATTACATGTCTGAACAATAAAAACTCATTGTGTGAGCTGAAAAACGATCAGGATCATGATTTTTTTTTTTTAAAAAAAATTACCTTTATTGGATTTTCCTCTTTCCTTTTTTGCTTGTAAATATGTATTATTTTTTATCGATTTTTAAATTAGCAAAGCTGTAGAAGATGAACCAGTATAGTAAAATCGAAACAGCGACATGTCTTTAATCAAAGTCCATAGAATGATCTTTATTTTTAAAGATGCAGCTCCTTATCTGATGTAGACATCCCTAGCAGGAACATATCCAAACAATCTCTAATTTCACGTTCAGCTTACACTGTCTTTCAAGAAAATGTCTTTTCCTCCCCCCTGGTTGTGGTTTAACTTTCTAACAATGAGGAGCCATTATTGGAAATGCTGTGCTTTTTAAGGGGAACCTCCTTAAAAGGCCAGGTTAAGCCTCGCCTGTCATGAGAACATTTAAAGTTTTTATTTTAATCAAAATTTAGAAATTTAAGAAGAATGGTTGCAGGAATTGGATTTGTGTAGTCTAGTGCATTGATAGCTAACCTTTTGTCCTCACTTGCCGAAATCACGCGCACGCATGCACACACTCACAATGCAATGCGCCCCGATCCCTGCGCACACACACACGATCCCCATGGTCCCCCGCCCACACACATACGTGTGACCCAGTGGTGGGTTCTGGATCCCGTTCCAACTGGTACGGTTGGAACAGGCCCGGCAGTGTCCACATGGACATGCGCAGCATGCTTGCACAGTGTGCATATGTGTCAGTACCTCCGTGAGCCTCCGCAATGCTCCAGCTGCTCAGCGGAGCATTGCGCAGGTGCTGTATGTGCCATGCATGTGCATGAAAGCATTGAAGACTTAAAAGCCCAGTAAGGAGGTTGGGTGGGTGGGTGGGCCGTACCGGAAGGGTATCTGATGCTCCAGGTGGGCTCCGGTAGACCCGTACTGGGGCATACTGCCTGCAACCCACCACTGGTGTGACCCCACACACATGTGTGTGACCCAGGGGTGGGTTCCTGCCAGTTCTAACCTCTTCTATAGAAGAGGTTCCACAAATCTACCATACCGTTTAGAACCGGTTCCAGCTCCCTTCCCCAACCTGTCCACACCACGCTTGCCCCACCCACCACTCACTGATTGGCTGGCTCACCAATTGCCCTGCCCACCTCTAAGAGTCCTATCTAAACCTTAAAGTCTTAAAGCTATCAAGTTTGAACACCCCTGGGTTTTTTTTCCTAAAGTGTTAGGGGTGCAAGGGTCTTGTAACTTGACAGTTTTAAGACTTGCACACTTCAATGCCAGAGTTCTTGAGTCAACATGACTGGAGGAGGAATTCTGGGAGTTGAAGTCCACAAGTCTTAAAGCTGATAAGTTTGAACATCCCTGGGGTTTTTTTCCTAAAGGGTTAGGGGTGCAAGGGTCTTGTAACTTGACAGCTTTAAGCCTTGCGTGCTTCAAATGCCAGAGTTCCTGAGCCAACATTTTGGTTGCTAAGCAAGAGCATTGTTAAGTGAGTTTCACCACATATTACAAATTGGCCACACCCAGTCACATGGCTGGCAAGCCACTCCCACAAAGCAGGCCACACCTACAGAAGAGGTTCTAAAAAAATTTGAAACCCATTGCTGGTGGGACCCCACTGCATGAGCATGATCCCCCCCACACACCCCATTTTGAGCTGAGGTGGCGCAGTGGTTAAATGCAGCACTGCAGGCTACTTCAGCTGACTGCATTTCTGCAGGTTCGGCTGTTCAAATCTCACCGGCTCAAGGTTGACTCAGCCTTCCATCCTTCCGAGGTGGGTAAAAATGAGGACCCAGATTGTTGGGGGCAATATGCTGACTCTGTAAACCGCTTAGAGAGGGCTGAAAGCCCTATGAAGTGGTATATAAGTCTAACTGCTATTGCTATTGAGCAGTTGGTTGGACTAGAAGATCTCCAAGGTCCCTTCCAACTGTTATTCTGTTGTTCTGTAGGTTGAGGGCTACCTGTATTCCACTTATGACTTCAACTGAAGCTTCAAAGGAAGAGGAGAAAACGGTGACACTTCGGTCGCTTCCTCTCTTGGTTAGATGCTAACAGCTTCCCCCCCCCCCCCACAACTTCCTAATTTGCTTTCTGTAACTTTTTCCTTGATGTTGCCACATAAACATCGCTAATAAATACGTTACGAGCCGCTAGCGTCCCATAAGTCTGTGTAGAAATATGCTTAATCAGATTAGCCGTAAAGCTAATGTTTCCCCAGTCTTCAAGATTCTCTCCAGATAGTTTTCTCTCTCTCTCTCTCTCTCCCTTTTATTGCATGCAAAGCAATATTATAAACAGAAAGAACAGGAAAAAACAGAGAAAGAGAGAGAAATCCTGGGGTGCCGAGTGAGTGCCTTCGCCTTCCTTAAAAGTGTTTGGTGTCATTATGATCTCCTCTGAGTCCTTAAATACCTGATGGTCAGGTTGACTGCAGAAGTTGTGAATTCTCCAACGCTGGAAGTGTTTAAGAAGAGATTGCACAACCATTTGTCTGAAATGCTATAGGGCAGTGATGGTTATAATGCAATGCGTGGGTGAGCTCCACCCCCGCATGCCCCCCGCCCCCCTGAGCATGCATGTGTGAGTCTCCCGCATGTGCAGCAGAGAGCCAAAAACCAGCTGGCTGGAATGAGTTGGGGCAATGGCTCGCATGCCCACAGAGAGGGTTCTGCATGCCACCTGTGCCACAGGTGCCATAGGTTCGCCATCACAGGTATAGGGCTTCCTGCCTAAGCAGAGAATTAGACTAGATGACCTCCAAGGTCCCTTCCAACTCTGTTATTCTATTTTATTCTAATGAGGATATTCTAATATACTATCCTATCCATATTCTATTCTGTTCTATCCTGTCCTGTTCCATCCCATCCCGTCCTCTCCTACTCATATCCTATCCATATCCTATCCATATCCTATCCTATCCTATCCTATCCTATCCTATCCTATCCTATCCTATCCTATCCAATCCATATCCATATCCTATCCATATTCTATTCTATTCTATTCTATTCTACTCCATTCCACATTTTCTATTCTATTATATTCTGTCCTGTCCTGTCCCGTCCTGTCCTGTCCCATCCCACCCTGTCCTACTCATATCCTATCCATATTCTATTCTATTCTATTCTATTCTATTCTATCCTATCCATATCCTATCCATATCCTATCCACATCCTATCCATATTCTATTCTATTCTATTCTATTCTATTCTATTTCATTCCATTTCATTTTATTCCATTCCATGTTTTCTATTCTATTCCATTCCATTCCATTCCATTTTATTCCATTTCATATTTTCTATTCTATTCTGTTCTGTTCCGTTCCATTCCATTTTATTCCATTCCATATTTTTATTCTATTCTATTCTATTCTACTCCATTCCATATTTTCTATTCTGTTTTATTCTGTTCTGTCCTGTCCCATCCCATCCTGTCCTACTCATATCCTATTCATATTCTACTCTATTCTATTCTAATCTATTCTATCCTATCCTATCCTATCCATATCCTATCCATATTCTATTTCATTCTATTCTATTTCATTCCATTCCATTTTATTCCATTTCATATTTTCTATTCTATTCTATTCCATATTTTCTATTCTATTCTATTCCATATTTTCTATTCTATTCTATTCCATTCCATTCCATATTTTCTATTCTATTCTATTCTGTTCTGTTCTGTTCTGTTCTGTTCCATTCCATTCCATTTTATTCCATTCCATATTTTCTATTCTATTCTTTTCTTCAAATTAACATTTTAGAGAGCTTCCATCATCAACACCTGAAACGTTTATTTTGGATAGTATTTGAGACTGTTTGCCCACGAAGATGCTACATTTCTTGAATAGAAACACGGGGTCACCCAAACATGACCATGCAGAAAATAAATTCTGATCTTCTTTCCTTTCCTTTCCTTTTGCTTGTATTAGTTTCCAACCTGATGAACAAGAACTTGCGTAGATAATTCTTTCAAAAAAGAACTTCAGAGATCTCCCCAGGTATATGTACCAGTTTGATGTAGAGCTAAAGGTACTGGCCTAAAGACCAGGAGACAGTGAGTTCTAGTCCTGCCTTAGGCATGAAAGCCAGCAGGGTGTTTTGAGCCAATCACCAGGAGATGGTGAATTCTAGTCCTTCAGGCATGAAATCTGGCTGGCTGACTTTGGGGCAATTGCCAGCAGATAATGAGTTCTAGTCCCACTTTAGGCATGAAAGCCAGCTGGGTGACTAATTTCTCCTTAGTTCCAGGTTTCTTGTCTCCTTGATTAGTTTCAATCCATTGTTTCTTGTCCTATCGTAAATTGCTTTGGAAAATAGGTTGACCTCTCCTCTTTGTGGCAATCCCTTAGATATTGTTGTTGTTGTTAGTTGCAAAGTCATGTCCGACCCATCGCGACCCCATGGACAACCTTCCTCCAGGCCTTCCTGTCCTCTACCATCCTCTGGAGTCCATTTAAGCTCACGCCGACTGCTTCAGTGACTCCATCCAGCAACCTCCTTCTCTGTCGTCCCCTTCTAGTTTTCCCCTCAATCTTTCCGAGCATTAGGCTCTTTGCCACTGATATTGGATACCTTAGATATTGGAAGATTGCAATCATGTCACCCCCCCAGTCCTTCTTTTCAGTTTCAGTTCTGTAAAACAAAAAATCATATTCAACTAAGAGATGGCAGCGGGCATCTTCTATATAATTAAGAACCACAAAAGAGCAGACTAACTGATGGAAAATGTCCTTTTCTTCTCACGGAGCTGATGGCCTTGTGGCTAATGAAACACGCTTTGTATTAAATACTAGATATTGATTTCTTTCCTATCTTACACAGCTTCTGCTCGCCTGTTTTTTTCCCCGTTTTTTTTTTCTTTCAATAGAAAAGAAGCTTTGTGTAAATGTTCCCCACACCCAACCTTACTGGGGTATCAGCAGAAGTAATTATAAAATTAGACCAGGAATGTTTACAGATTGATCCGTATTTAGTTCCATGTATTACACAAAGGCAGAGATAAAAGTATAAAGGATCTCTAGAGGATTTGCAAATTGGTCCCCGATGTAGACATTTCTATTCTCCCAAGGTGCTTAACCCAGTTATTGAATTAACCTATTTTCTGGGTTCAAATACACCGCATTCTAAAGTAAGCAGACTAGGTTTGCACAGCCTTGGAAGTCACAGAGAAGAGAAAACCCTCACACTTAACTCTAACCAAGCTTATTATGTGCAGATCATCTGCTAAGCCTTTATCCAACCTGGCTGATTTGCTATGTAAATCTGAATCAATCATTTATTTTATTTATTTATTCAATTTGTAGATCATGTACAAGAGAACAGGTATAAGTATGAACCTGGACATGAACAAAGGAAATGAATACAAATACATGGGAACAGTAGGACAAGGATGGAAGGCACACTGGTGCGCTTATGCACGCCTCCTTTACGGACCTCTTAGGAATGGGGTGAAGTCCACAGTAGACAGTTTGAAGTTGAAGCTGTGCGGGGTTTGAGGATGTAACAATGTTATCAGGTAGAGCATTCCAGGCATTGACCACTCTGTTGCTGAAGTCATATTTTCTGCAATAGAATAGAATAGAATAGAATAGAATAGAATAGAATAGAATAAAATAAAATAGAATAGAATAGAATAGAATTTTATTATTTGTATGCCGCCCTTCTCCGGGAGGACTCAAGGCGGCGAACAATTCAAAAAGGGGAAGGGGAACATAAAAACGAAATACAAATAATAAAAGTAGGCAACAGTCGCACAACCATACATGTCGAGAGGGGAGGGAACTCATCTCCCCCAGGCCTGCCGGCAAAGCCAGGTTTTAATGGCTTTTCAGAAGGCCTGGAGAGAGGTGAGGGTCCAAATCCCTGCCGGGAGTTCATTCCAGAGGGCCGGAGCTGCCACAGAGAAGGCCCTCCCCCGAGTAATAGCCAGGTGGCATTGGCTGGTAGATGGCACCCGGAGGAGGCCAACCCTGTGAGATCTAATGGGTCTGTGGGAGGTAATTGGCAGCAGGCGGTCTCTCAAGTATTGAGTTTGGAGCAGTTTAACTTGAGTTTGTATCTGTTGTTTGCCTGTGTGTTATTGAGGTTGAAGCTGAAGAAGTCATTGACAGGTAGGATGTTATAGCAGACACTTTTGTGTACTGTGCTTAGATCAGACCATAGGCGTCATAGTTCCAGGTTGTCCAAGCCCAACATTTCAAGCCTGGTGGTATAAGGGATTCTGTTGTGAGCAGAGGAGCGGAGGACTCCTCTCATGAAATACCTCTGGACCAGCTCAGTTGTATTCATGCACGATATACAATGTGGTTTCCAGTCAGACGAGCTGTATTCGAGGATTGGTCTGGCAAAGGTTTTGTAGTTTGCAGTACAATGTGACTTGAAAAGAAGCTTCGCAAAATTAGGTTGACAACTCTTAATGCCTTTTGGGCATTTAAGTGTTGTTTCCATTTTGAACCATTAATGGTTCAGTGTACAGCATGAACTTGGAAAATGGGTTCATCCAATTGCCGAAGTTATTCAGTTGTGTGATCCGTGAAGATTGAATAGAATATCTGAACAATATCTTGCCACTGGTTCCAATTTATTTATTTAGTGTACGTATGGCATTTATAGAGGTCATGCAATCACTAATATGCAACACTAATAAAACTCATGGTTCACCGACAAATGCGTGCTTGACAAAAGCGCGTCAATGAAACTGCAGTGAGAAAATTGCGAGTTCTAAATTGCACCGATGAATGAGCAAAGAAGCGCACCGACAACAGCGCGCCGACAGAAGCGCGCCTTCAACAAACAATAACCGCGAGTTCTAAACCTAACCTTAAACCTAACCCTAAACCTTACCCTAAACCTTACCCTAAACCTTACCCTAAACCTTACCCTGAACCTAACCCTGAACCTAACCCTAACCCTAAACCTAACCCTAAACCTAACCCTAAACCTAATCCTAAACCTTACCCTGAACCTTACCCTGAACCTAACTCTGAACCTAACCCTAACCCTAAACCTAACCCTAAACCTAACCCTAAACCTAACCCTAAACCTTACCCTAAACCTTACCCTGAACCTAACCCTGAACCTAACCCTAAACCTAAACCTAACCCTAAACCTTACCCTAAACCTTACCCTAAACCTTACCCTGAACCTAACCCTGAACCTAACCCTGAACCTAACCCTAAACCTTACCCTAACCCTAACCCTAAACCTTACCCTAAACCTTACCCTAAACCTAACCCTAACCCTAACCCTAACCCTAACCCTAACCCTAACCCTAACCCTAACCCTAACCCTAACCCTAACCCTAACCCTAACCCTAACCCTAAACCTAAACCTAACCCTAACCCTAACCCTAAACCTAAACCTAACCATGAACCTAACCCTTATCTTAACTGAAATCGTGCTTTTGTGGGCGCAATTTTGTCGGTGCGTTGTTGTGGGCGCGTGTATGACATCGCGGTTTTCACACCACGCTTTTGTCGGCACACTTTTGCCGTGCGTGCATTTGTCGGATCACGAAAACTCATAACACATGACATCACTGGACTGTCACTTTTTTTTTGTCATGTCACCACATTTAAAAAAAAGATGTTGAGACTTTGGAAAAAGGGCAAAGCAGAGCAACTAAGATAATTAAAAGGCCTGGAGACTAAAACATATGAAGAAGGGTTGCAGGATTTGGGTATGGTAAATCTAGAGAAAAGAAGCACTAAGGGGAGACATGATAGCAGAATTCCAATATTTGAGGGACTGCCACAAAGAAGGGGGGGGCAATCTGCACCAGAGGGCAAGACAAGAAACAATGGATGGAAACTAATCAAGGAGAGAAGCAACTCGGAACCAAGGAGAAACTTCCTAACAGTGAGGACAATTAACCAGTGGAACAGATTGCGTCCAGAAGTCCTGGGTGCTTCATCACTGGAGGTTTTCAAGAAGAGACTGGATAGCTACTTGTCTGGAATGATATGGTCTCCTCCTTGAATAGGGGGTTGGACTAGAAGACCTCCAAGGTCCCTTCCAACTCTGTTATTCTGTTATCTGCTACCTACATGTATTTAGCCCTCCAGAAGCTGTTAGCATTTTTTTTATTGTTAAGTGTGATCGAAAAGAGCATTATTAAAGCACCAGGTCTAGAGGGCAAAGGTGTTATGTAATTTTAATTAAATGTAAATAGTAATGAAAACGGAGTCAAATTTAATTCTTGCTCCTTTAGGCCAAGGGCAGACCTGGGCCTGGATAAAAAAGCTACATAACTCAGATATTGCAAAGAAATTTTTTTTTTTTTTACTTTACAACATTTGGCCTTGAACTGCAGTAAACAGGGGAAAGGCAAGGAACAAATGCCTGTCTTTCTTTTTTTCTTTCCCCAGGAATGGTTTGAATTCTGAAATTTATAGGCTGGCTTTCTTTCATTCTGTGTGTATATATTATGGATTGCATATCTGTGAAACGATAGCGCTGTAATAAATGGGAGGTGTGATAAAAGGCCATATACCGTTTCACATGCCATTATGCCACTGTTAGAGAAGAGATAAATCCATAGTAATTGTTGCATTTTATTGCCTCTCCTTCCCTCCCTACTGAGTTTAAGCTTAAATTGACACTCGGGGGTTTTCAATGGTGTGTGTGTGTGAAAAAAAAGCCAGGCGTGCCTCCTCCAATAACCAAGAAGAAAAAAAACACCTCCCAACTCCATTGTTTGTGGAATTAAAGATATTTTTACTGGTCATGAAAAGATAGCCGTGAAAGAAAAGCAAGATCTGAGCCAAAAAAGGTGAGAACATCTACACATCAAATGTTTACCCAGCACCTTCCCCCCCCCATCACCCCAACCCAATGGCCAATCTGCAACTCCCTAAGGAGTCATGTGGGGTGCATCTTCAAAATCCTCATTCAGTTGGTAAGCAGAGACGGTTGACCTTGAGCAAGTTCAAACACAGGCCATCAGCATGCGCAGAAGATGGTGAGAACCAGTGGTGGGTTTCAAATTTTTTTGGAACCTCTTCTGTAGGTGTTGCCTACTTTCCGGGTCCACTGGTGGAACCTCTTCTAACCGGTTCAGTAGATTTGATGAACCGGTTCTACTGAACTGGGGTTAACAAATTTGTACTCAATCCGGATAAGACCGAGTGGCTGGTGTGTTTCCCTCCTACTAATTGGCCAAGTTTTCCATCTCTCAGGCTGGGGGGTCAAACAGTACGCCCCTCAGACAGGGTTCGCAATTTGGGAGTCCTCCTGGACCCACAGCTGACTTTCGAACACCACTTGTCGGCTGTGACCAGGGGGGCATTTGCCCAGGTTCGCCTGGTCCACCAGTTGCATCCCTACCTGAACCAGGAGGCCCTCACAACAGTCACTCATGCCCTTGTGACCTCTAGACTGGACTACTGCAACGTGCTCTACATGGGGCAGCCCTTGAAGAGCATTCGGAGACTTCAGCTTGTCCAGAATGCAGCCGCGCGAGCGATTGTGGGTGCACCTCGGTTCACCCACGTAACACCTATCCTCCTCGAGCTGCACTGGCTGCCTATTGATCTTCGGATACGCTTCAAGGCGCTAGTTATCACTTATAAAGCCCTTCATGGTACTGGACCTGGGTACTTGAGAGACCGCCTGCTGCCAATTACCTCCAATAGACCGATCAGATCCCACAGATTAGGCCTCCTCCGAATTCCATCCGCCGGCCAATGCCGACTGGCGACTACCCGGAGGAGAGCCTTCTCTGTGGCTGCTCCGACCCTCTGGAACGAGCTCCCCATGGAGATTCGAACCCTCACCACCCTCCAGGCCTTCCGCAAAGCCCTTAAAACCTGGCTGTTCCGACAGCCCTGGGGCTAAAGAGCTTTTGCCCCCCCCCACTCGAATGGTATGGTTGTTGTGTGCTTTTAAATTGTGTATTGTTTTTGTTCGTCTTTTTTATCCCTTATCTGTACCCCCTTCCCTGACTTGGATTGTGAGCCGCCCTGAGTCCCCTTCGGGGAAAAGGGCGGCATATAAATGCAATAAATTCAATTCAATTCAATTCAACTGGTGCGAACCGGTAGGAACCCATCTCTGGTGAGAACCAACCTCCCCTCTGATAACTCCTCCAGCACCATCCCAAATACCTCAAGCCCCCTCCCTCCCCGTTTCTATGGCAGCCGATAGCAAGCAAGCGAAGTGGAGACTGACAGGCAGGAGGACAAAGGGAAGGCAGATTTTTAAAAAAGGAAGAGGGCTTCGTTTGAAGATTTGGAAGGGATATAATGATCTCTCTTTTTTTTTTTTTTGACCCTGCCTTATTATGCTCTGAAGGTCTACCAAGGACAAGATACAAACTCGGGATCTTCTGAAATACTATCTGGTAATAATTGACCTACATTTAAGGTTCCACATTTAGGCAAGAGAAACAAAATGCACAGGTACAGTATAGGTGGTAGTAGTAACTGTGAGAGGGATCTTGGAGTCCTAGTGGACAACCATTTCAATAGGAGCCAGCCGTGTGCAGCAGCTGCCAAAAAAGCCAACACAGTTCTAGGCTGCATAAACAGAGGGAGAGAATCAAGATCACGTCAAGTGTTAATACCACTTTATAAGGCCTTGGCAAAGCCACACTTGGAATACTGCATCCAGTTTTGGTCGTCACGATGTAGAAAAGATCTGGAGACACTAGAAAGAGTGCAGAGAAGAACAATGAAGATGATTAAGGGACTGGAGACTAAAACATATGAAGAACGGTTGCAGGAACTGGGTATGTCTTCTGGCTGCTAGTTAGTGTTCGGGGATGTGCTCGGCTAGACTTTGGTCTGTATGTTCTACATAGTGGCTATTTTAGTCCTTCCAATATATGTTGTAAATGACTCCTGGGTTTTTTTCCCCTTCCTGGGCTACTGGGTGTGTTTTAGTAATGTAAGATATTTCGGAGGGCTTCAGTGGGATTGTGTGTTATGTTGATACCATGTGGCTGTAATAATCGGTTGGTATTTCCTGTGCATTAGGACAATTCATTGTTTTATCTAGAAGCATGCATTTGTACCAAACTTCCTAAAATATTTCTATTCCCTTAATACCTACCAAGTTTTCCCGAAAATAAGACAGGGTCTTATTTTCTTTTGACCCCTGAAATAAGCACTTGGGCCTTATTTTTAGGGGAGGTCTTAGAGCCAAGGTGGCGCAGTGGTTAAATGCAGCACTGCAGGCTACTGCTAGATCAGCAGGTCAGCGGTTCAAATCTCACCGGCTCAGGGTTGACTCAGCCTTCCATCCTTCCGAGGTGGGTAAAATGAGGACCCAGATTGTTGGGGGCAATATGCTGACTCTCTGTAAACCGCTTAGAGAGGCCTGAAAGGCCTATGAAGCGGTATATAAGTCTACTGCTATTGCTATTGCTATTGCTATTATTATTTTTCAGGTGAAGGAGGCAGCGAGCGTGGTCACCTCATCGCTGCTTCTGTGTTGCACTACTGTGGCAGGGAGGCGCGAGGCGCATTGCTGGACCTGCTGCTCTTTTTGCGGTGACCCTTAGCATGACAGAAGGGGTGTGGTGGCTAGGGTTGTGGGAGCAGCTGTTAGATAAGGGCATGTGGGTTGCATGGGGCATGTTCTCCCTCTCTTTTTACCTCCTCCTCTCATGTTGTTTGCGTGGCAAGCAACCGTAGGAAATGGCGGGGACCGGTTTCACATGCATTTAAATATTTTCAGGGAGGGTTTATTTTCCAGGAAGGGCTTATTTTAGTGCATGCACTAAAAAGCCCGATTGAGCTTATCCAGGGAGGTCTTATTTTTCGGGGAAACAGGGTATTTGTAAATAAAATTATCAAGAGGTATTTCAATGTTTTTTTTCACCCGGTCCTCCTGATTGCCAATCTCGCTTTTAACGTAGGTTATCTCCCAACCTTTTACAGCGGACTTAATTTTGACCAAAGCTTTCTGTATCTCTCAGGACAGAAGAGAAGATCACAAAGACATAAAGCGAAGGCGAAAAGTGCTAAGAAGCTGTGCAAGGAAACAATTTAATAAACTCAATCCCCGACAGGCAGCAATCAAGGTTTAATCTCTACCCCAAAGTCACCAGTGCTCAATTTAAGACCACACTTCCGAAATTAATGTTGACATTTTATGGATAATGTTTCAGGAAGCTTCAACTCCTGCTGGGCAAAGCAAGTTTTCTTGTACCCCAAATTGTTTGTAAATGTAGGAAGGAAAGAACATCACGTTCTATTCACTGCTTGAGAAGAACAAAACGTAACACATGTTCAACAGGTGCAAAACTCTGCAGAATGTTGGTGAATTGGGACATTTGGTGTTGTCTTCATTTATTTAGTTCATTCCCTTATTGGCATCCTTCAGTCTAAAAAAAACTATGGTATCGTGCTCTGGAAAGAGGTCAAAGCTGGAGTGTCCTCTCCACCACGAGGCCTGAGTAGATTAATGTGGAGGATAGACTGTTAGCCAAGCAGTAGCTCCCCTCTCTCCACTTCGCTGAAATAGTCCAATGGAACAGCAGAGCCAATACGATGGGTTCTAGCTGCATCCCAGGAGTTACAAGAACGTGGTTGTACACAGTCACGAACTGCTTCCGGGACTCCGGCTCCGGATTTTAAGATTTAAGATTTAAGATTTAGTTTATTTAAGATTTAGTTTATTTGTATGCCGCCCTTCTCCGGGAGGGACTCAGGGCGGCGAACAACTCAAAAGGGGAAAAGGGGATACAAACACAATACACATAATTAAAATACACAAGAGTCATACAGCCATACAAGTCGAGAGGAGAGGGGAACTCATCAACCCCAGGCTTGCAGGCACAGCCAGGCTTTGACGGCTTTCCGGAAGGCCTGGAGAGAGGTGAGGGTCCGAATCTCCGTGGGGAGTTCATTCCAAAGGGCCGGAGCTGCTACAGAGAAGGCCCTCCCCTGGGTGGTAGCCAGATGGCATTGGCTGGTAGACGGAACCTGGAGGAGGCCGACCCTGTGCGATCTAACGGGTCTATGGGAGGTAATTGGCAGCAGGCGGTCTCTCAAGTACCCAGGTCCAATACCATGAAGGGCTTTATAAGTTACGACTAGCACTTTGAAGCGTATCTGGAGACCGATCGGTAGCCAGTGCAGCTCGCGGAGGATAGGTGTAACGTGGGTGTACCGAGGTGCACCCACAATCGCTCGCGTGGCTGCATTCTGGACGAGCTGCAGTCTCCAAATGCTCTTCAAGGCTGCCCCATGTAGAGCGCATTGCAGTAGTCCAGTCTTGAGGTCACGAGGGCGTGAGTGACTGTCGCGAGTGCCTCCCGGTTCAGGTAGGGGCGCAACTGGTGCACCAGGCGAACCTGGGCAAATGCCCCCCCTGGTCACAGCCGACAGGTGATGTTCTAAGGTCAGCTGTGGGTCCAGGTTGACTCCTGAAGCCTTTTCTCGGAGTGGATGTAGCGACAAGGCAGTAGATGTTTGTAATCAGAGTTTCCCTTCTCCTAGAAGATGGTTCTGCTGCTTTATCTGCTGTTGGGGCGTAGAGCCCTCTTCCGCCTTCAATACCATTGACCCTCTTCTCCTGTAACCCTGGAAAGGGGCCCTTACGAGGTGCTACCATCCAGGCCAGCTGGACCAAGGTTTTTTAAGGAGGTGTTACTCCTCCATCGCTCACCCTTTGTCCTGGCTTGTGACGGGCAGAGTCTGGCTTCCCAAACGTTGGACCCAAGATGGCGGGTTTAGTTCATTCCCTACATTTCTACTTTAACGAGCACCAAAGGTCACCAGGAACTTATGAAGAATGTCAAAAATTAATGATTACGGCGGACATAACTCAGCTAACAAAGCTCCGCCCCTTTTTGTGTCTGCATTTCACCTGCTATCTTGATTCGCAAAAGGAGATCACGTGATCTGGCAGGACACTGCAACTGTCACCAGTACATGCCAGTTGCCAAGCATCCGAATATTAATCCCGCGACCAAGAAGATAATGCAATGGTTGTAAAGTAGAATAAAATACGGATTAAAAATATAAGAATGAAGACATGGCATAAAAGGGACAGTTAGAAGTTTGCTTAAAAAGGAAATGTCATCATTCCCTAACCACAAGATGTTCTAGCCAACATCCCTATGTCAAAAGTCCAAACCACAAGGTTCAGATAAAGTTCGTTAATGACACGTCGTCCATACCTGTAACAAAAGGAGAAGTAAGACCCCATCTCCTTATAAGGCTTTCTCCTCAAGGGAACCACTAAGAAATGAGTTAAGTGTTTCCGTGTTACGCTGCCTTTGAGAATGTATAAGAATGCGTGCTTTGATAATGAAGGTTGTTCAGAACTTGCAATGCTAGCCATGGGCTCGCTTTCTGAACCTGGCTGCCAAATAAACTTTTCCTGTATCCTGAGAGGTCTAAAGCCTGTCATTTTCTGCAACACTTGCAAGTGTGAAAAACAGTCGTAAGTCACTTTTTTCAGTGCCTTTGCAACTTTGAATGGTCACTAAGTGAATGGTTTTTAAGTGGAAGACTAGCTATATGTCACAGAGTTTCTTTTGGATAAGGAAGAACGTAACACACTAAGAGCATATTTAATTTGTGCAGCAAATGGCTAGAAGCAGGCCGAATCGTAAACGGAGGATGGATAAATTGGACCTTGTTTACATCTAGGTTGCCTGGCATTTACCCTAGATTAGGACTGTCTCCTGATTTCCTTTCTTTTGCTGGAAGGTGAGAGATTGTTCCTTAAAAAATATTATCCCTAACTTGGCTCCTTTCTACAGTTTTCGTGCCTTTCCCTCTAGAAAAGAATGGCAAATTGCAATTCGAGGAGGAGGAGGAGAAGGAGGAGAAGGAGGTTAGGGTCTCCATTTTTTCTGGCAAAGGGCTGCAGGAGGCCGTCACGGCCAAACACAGAGCCTGGGCGAGCCATGTGTGGCCTCCCCAAGGTCTGTTTTCACTGGCAGAGGGCTGCGAGAGGCTGTCATGCCTGAAAATGGAGCCTGTGAGGAAGTGGTGACATTTGATTTTTTTTACTACCGGTGTCTGTGGGCGTTGCTTGGTAGGTATGGCTTGGTGGGTGTGACAGGGGAAGGATGCTGTAAAATCTTTATTCTCTCCCCATCCAGGGGAAGGATACTGCAAAATCTCCATTCCCTCCCCACTCCAGGGGAAGGATACTGCAAAATCCCCATTTCCTCTCCACTCAAGGGGAAGGATACTGCAAAATTCCCATTCCCTCCACACTTCAGGGGAAGGATACTGCAAAATCCCCATTTCCTCTCCACTCCAGGGGAAGGATACTGCAAAATCCCCATTTCCTCTCCACTCCAGGGGAAGGATACTGCAAAATCCCCATTCCCTCCACACTTCAGGGGAAGGATACTGCAAAATCCCCATTTCCTCTCCACTCAAGGGGAAGGATACTGCAAAATCTCGATTCCCTCCCCACTCCAGGGGAAGGATACTGCAAAATCCCCATTTCCTCTCCACTCCAGGGGAAGGATACTGAAAAATCCCCATTCCCTCCACACTCCAGGGGAAGGATACTGCAAAATCTCCATTCTCTCCCCACTCCAGGGGAAAGATACTGCAAAAACTCCATTCCTTCCCCACTGCAGCAGAAGGATACTGCAAAATCCCCACTCTCACCCCATTCCAGGGGAAAGATACTGCAAAATCTCCATTCCCACCCTACTCCAGGGGAAGAATACTGTAAAATCCCCATTCCTTCCCCACTCCAGGGGAAAGATACTGCAAAATCTCCATTCCCATCCTACTCCAGGGGAAGAATACTGTAAAATCCCCATTCCTTCCCCACTCCAGGTGAAAGATACTGCAAAATCTCCATTCCCTCTCCACTGCAGGGGAAGGATACTGCAAAATCCCCATTTCCTCCCAATCAGCTGGGACTCGGGAGGCAGAGAATAGATGGGGGCAGGGCCAGTCAGAGGTGGTATTTACCAGTTCTCTGAACTACTCAAAAGTTTCCACTACCAGTTCTCCAGAACTGGTCAGTATCTGCTGAATACTACCTCTGATGTGATCCTCTTTTCCCCCAGGACCTCAAACCATGTGACCCTGTCCACCATTAAAAAAAACATCTTTCCAAGCAGCCTCCATGTTTCCAGCGTCCTTTCTCCCCACTTGGAACTGAACTTCCAACACTCCTTTCAAATCCCAGAAAAATATCTACAGAAATGTTATTGTTTTTAATTAGAGAAGCCCAAGTGTTTCATAAAACAATAATAACATTTCCAGAAGAACAGTGTTTATCACTGAATTCGTTTGAACCGCAGTCTCATCCTGCAGCAGTCCCCAAAGTCTGCGGATGTTTGAGTGAACAAGCATTTCTGGAGTTATCAATGAAAACGAGGCTGTTTAGAGGTCAGTTGTTTTTCACCTGCAAAGCACCATCATGGCATGAAATAACACTTTTCAAAGAAATTGCAGCCTCAGAGAGATGACTGCAAAGTGTCCATTACAAAGGCGGCTCTGTCTTTCTCCTCTATGGAGAAGACAAACAGGAGCGATACAACAACTTAACCCACTATTTCTTTTTATCCTCTGCATCAGCAAAATTGCAGATTTCACTACAGCTGCCAGAGCAAAATACAGGAGTAAAGAGTTAAGCATTAAGTTAAAACACTGGCGGTGTTCACAAAACTCATTTAAAGAGATGTAGGAGCCAAATGCACACACCCATGGCCAAGCTTGGCCAATATTGGGTTTATTTTTATTTACTTTTTTCTAAATCAGCACATTGTATTAATCCTCATGTTTGATTGTTTTGTGGTTCAGTGTATGTATGATCCCAGAAAATGACTTAAATCAAACAGGTTCCCTATTTTTTTCTACTGTTTTTTAAAACTTTATTCACAGCATCACAAACTCAGAAAGAAAGAAAGAAAAAAAGAAAGAGAGAGAGAGAAAGAAAGAAAGAAAGAAAGAAAATAAAGGATGGAAGGAAGAAAGAAAGAAAGAAAGAAAGAAAGAAAGAAGGAAGGAAGGAAGGAAGGGGGAGGGGAAAGGAAGGAATAAAATAAAGGAAGGAAGGAAGGAAGGAAGAGGGAGGAGGTAATGGAAGGAAGGAAGGAAGAGGGCGGGAGTAAAGGAAGGAAGGAAGGAAGGAAGGAAGGAAGAGGGAGGGGTGGAAGGAAGGAAGAAAGAAAGAAAGAAAGAAAAGAAGGAAGGAAGGAAGAGGGAGGAGGTAATGGAAGGAAGGAAGGAAGGAAGGAAGAGGGAGGGGGTGAAGGAAGGAAGAAAGGAAGGAAGGAAGGAAGGAAGGAAGGAAGGAAGGAAGGAAGGAAGGAAGGAAGGAAGAGGGAGGAGGTAATGGAAGGAAGGAAGGAAGAGGGAGGGAGTAAAGGAAGGAAGGAAGGAAGAGGGAGGGGGTAAAGGAAGGAAGAAAGAAAAAAAGGAAGGAAGGAAGAGGTAGGGTAATGAATGGAAGGAAGGAAGGAGAAAGGAAATTTAAGAACAAAGCAAAACGAGATGAAACGTTAAGAAAAAAATTGTGCGCAGAAAAAAAACCCAGATAACCCCCAATTTATGACCCCAATTCAACCCGAAAGTTATGTGGCTAAATGAGCCATTTGTTAAGTGAGTTTTGTCCCATTTTACGACCTGGCTTGCCACAGTTCTTAAGTGAATCATTGCAGTTTTTAAGTTAATAAGTTAAGTTAAGTGAATCTGGCTTCCCCATTGACTTTGGTTAGATCACATGACACCAAGACACAACAATTGTCATAAATATGGATCAGCTGCCAAATCTCTGAATTTTGATCATGTGCCCAGCAATCATCAACAGATGCACAAAAATTACATCCCGTTCAAGAGGCACTAATAAAAAGCTAAGAAGGAAACAAAGAAGCCAGAACACATCCTCTCCAGAAGGCAGCTAATCCCAGATAAGCAGGGATTAACACCATGTAAACAATCAAATGGAAAACAATGCCCTACCAAAGAGACAAAACACATTGCAACCAGCACTAGCAAAGTAAGCTACTGTATATAAGCGCCACTCCCTTCTAAAACTGATGATGATGATATAATCAAGTAATAAACAATGATGATCATGATGGCAACCATCTAGCCAAGTAATAAAATAATTGCAAGCAAGTAACCCAGCTTAGAGAGCACCAAACATTATGAAGTCTTTATTCGCTTCTTTAAAAAAAAAAGTTTCTTAGCAGATTCTAGGAGCACTTTGGAAGATAAAGATTATACTGAGCCTCGCTCTGCTTTGCCGCTTGCAAGCTCATTACAATTTTAATTAAAACTAATCAAACATGTTTTGATTTTATTTATTTAATTCAAACAGCATCCCATTTGTGGGAAATCAAATCAAACCTAGCCTTTTTTATTTTTATTTTTTGAAACAACACTCCTTTTGAAATCTACATTAATTCTTTTTAGAGATCCTCTCTTAAAACTCTTTGGAATACTGTTAGCTGCTAAATATTATTTCTTATCTAAAGGTAAAGGTTCCCCTCCCACATATGTGCTAGTTGTTCCCAACTCTAGGGGGCAATGCTCATCTCCGCTTCAAAGCCAAAGAGCCAGCGCTGTCCAGAGACTTCTCCATGATCATGTAGCCAGCATGACTAAACACTGAAGGTGCACAGAATGTTGTTACCTTCCCACCAAAAGTGATCCCTATTTTTTCTACTTGCATTTTTACATGCTTTTGAACTGCTAGGTTGGCAGAAGCTGGGACAAGTAACGGGAGCTCACTCCGTTATGTGGTGCTAGGGATTCAAACCGCTGAACTACTGACCTTTCTGATCCAGAAGCTCAGCATCTTAGCCACTGAGCCACCACATCCCTATATTCCTTAGCTAGAATTGGCTTTTTTCCATGCTCAGAAATGTCCTCTTTCTTTTCCTTTCTCTGCCTTTGGTTCAATTGATTGATGCTGCATCTCTCTCTCCTTCAATATTGCTCTACACTCTTTTTTTTATTTCCAGAGGATTAAGAAGGAGTGACAGTCACTAATTTTCCATAGCCGAAGGTAAGGGTTGCATCGTAAACCATCTCTATAATAAAAACCAACTTGTAGAAGGATTTAAAGGATAGGTTGGCTGATAATGGGATCACTTAAGTTGCCATTGAAATATGATTCACCATCAAGGGGTTATGGAAGCTGGAAAAATGAGCTACTCATAATTTGAAAGTTCTAACTACCCAGCCAAATAAGATAAGAAATAGGAATAGAAAGGTTATCATATATACCATATTTTTCAGAGTATAAGACACTCCAAAGTATAAGACACACCTAGCTTTTAGGGAGGAAGACAAGGAAAAAAAGTTTGCCTCTGCCTCCCAGCAATTTGCCTCCTTGCAGCAAACGGCATGTTTCAGCCTCCGCACGCCACATTTTTGGCAGGGTGGTGGGGATTGAAATGGTATGAAAATGGGGTGCGCGGAGGCCAAAGACAGGGCGCATGGAGGCGGCAATAGGCAATGGCAATCCCTGCAACCTGAAACAGCTGATGGTCAGGAGGCCGATCCAACCGACAATCAGCTGCTTGTGCTAGTCAAGCTGTGCTGAAACTGAAACCGAAACAGGCTGTTTGCTGTTTGCTGCAAGGAGGCAAACTGATGGCAGGCAGAGGCCAAAGGCTGGGGGCCGGCGGGTGAGTGGGACTACATTCGGTGCATAACACGCACCCAAATTTTCACCTTCTTTTAGGGGGAGGGAAGTGTGTCTTATAATCCGAAAAATATGGTAGTTACAGCATGAATGATACAATTCTAGAGCTGGAAGAGATTCTACTCCTGTTCAGTGTAGGAATCCAAATGAAGGATGCCAGAAATATACCTTTGTGCCTCTGTTGATTTGGGTGTTGATTACTAGCAAGGAGGTAGCTCTCTTTGAGACTGATGATGGTATCTAGTTGGGTAATGATACGGACAAGGTAAGCTGCTAGTATATAAAAAAGAGACCAAACTCTAATCTCTTCTAGCAATGATGAGATTACCTAATTTGGTAATAAAATGTCTGCAAGAAAGTAAGCAAGCAAGCCAGTGGTGGGATTCAAATAATTTGACAACCGGTTCTCTGTTCCAATGATTTCTTCCAACAACCAGTTCACCAAACTGCTCAGAAACTTAACAACCGGTTCTCCCGAAGTGGTGCGAACTGGCTGAATCCCACCACTGGATGGATGGATGGATGGATGGATGGGGGAGAGAGACAGAGAGACAGAGACAGACAGACATTTAGATAGATGAGAGAGAAAGAGATGATAGAGAAAGAGAGAGAGATGATATATATAGAGAGAGATGGATGATAGAGAGATGACACAGAGAGAGAGGGAGGGAGGGAGAGAGAGAGAGAGAGAGAGAGAGTGAGTGGTGGAATTCAAATAATTTAACAACCGGTTCTTTGCCCTAATGATTTCTTCCAACAACCAGTTCACCAAACTGCTCAGAAAGTTAACAACCAGTTCTCCCGGACTGGTGCGAACTGGCTGAATCCCACCACTGAAGCAAGCTCAGAAAGCACCAAAGACCTCTACAGTCTTTCTTCTCTTCCTCCTCCTCCCCCTTCCCTTCCTATCTAAGTCCACCCCTTTCTAGCACTAATGTTACCTAGTTGGGCAATGAAACTGATAAGGCAAGCCACTACTGTATAAAAAACAGAGGAAATCCACTGCATTGTCTTGTATTTTCCGTTATGGATTGCACCAGTAGAGGCTAAACCAGTTTCGTTGTATACATGATGTACAATGACAATAAAGGCTGTTATTATTACTCCCTCCCAGCACTGATGAGGTTACCTAGTTTGGTAATGAAATGTCTGCAAGAAAGCAACCAAGCTCAGAAAGCACCGAGGGGCCCCACAGTCCTCCTCCACCCTCCTCCTCTATCTCTTCCTCTCCACAAAGCCCACTTCCTCCTAAAGCCCTGATGATGTTAGGTTGTTGGGTAACACAACTCACAAGGCAAGCCACTAGTATCTTAAAAGAGAGCAAAGGCCACTCCCTGTGGCTTTGATGATGTTACCTAGTTGGGTAATGAAACATCTGCAAGAAAATCAAAAAGCTCAGATAGCACCAAGGACCCCCAGAGTCCTCCTCCTCCTCCTCCTCCTCCTATCCCACACTCACAAAACTCACTCCCTTCTGGCACTGATGATGTTACCTAGTTGGGTCATGAAATGTTTGCAAGCAAACAACCCAGATCAGAGAGTACCAAGGACCCCACAATTCCACCCTGAGCTACAAATAATCTCTTGTATAGGTTCTAGATCGGCAGAGCCCTCTAGTCCATCTTCAATAGCCCGCGATTGGCAGAATCCTCCATTGAATGACCGAGGGTTCAAGATCTCTCTGCAGCTTGATACTTGTGATGGGACAAACATGTCCTACCCAATCTTCCTTTCTGAAACATCGGAGGAGCCGAGGTGGCGCAGTGGTTAGGGTGCAGTACTGCAGGCCATTTCAGCTGACTGCTATGTGCAGTTCAGCAGTTCTAATCTCACCGGCTTAAGGTTGACTCAACCTTCCATCCTTCCAAGGTGGGTGAAATGAGGACCCAGACTGTGGGGGCGATATGCTGACTCTGTAAACTGCTTAGAGAGGGTTGAAATCCCTATGAAGCGGTATATAAGTCTAACTGCTATTGCTATTGCTAGGACATTTATAAATGTGGCCAGGAGTGGGCTGCTCCAGGTTCGCCCCAGTTCGGATGATCCTCTAGCGAAGATTCTATACGGTTCAGCAAACCCCCAAATCCCACTCCTGGCTGGCCCCACCCACCCTGCCCCTCCCCTTCCAGGAGTCTCCACACAACCTGTTTTGGATGCCAGGTAAGTGCAGGGCCTGCTTGGAGGCTCTCGGAGGGCGAAAAATGGGCCTACCAGAGGCTCCGGAAGGCCGGAAATGGGCCCATTTTTCGGCCTCCATGAAGCCTCCAGAGCCCGGGGGAGGCTGTTTCACCCTCCTGGAGGCTCGAGGAAAGCCTCTGGAGCCTGGAGTGGGTGAAAACAGACATACCAGAAGTCCAGAAACGGGGCCCGTATACAAGCATGGTTAGAGAAAATGATACATCAACCCGTAGAGTTTAAGCCAGAGGTATTTTTATCGGGTGTTCTGCCAGAGAAATATAATAAAGAAGATTCATGCTTGATTGTACAGATAATAACAGCAGCTAGAATTGTATTTTCACAAAATTGGAAAGCAGATAAAATCCCATCGTAAGGGGAGGTAATAAAGAAGATGCTAGATTGTGCAGAAATGAACAGGTTGACATTGAGAATAAAGGACAAAAATAGATCAGTGTATTACAGGGCATGGGGACAATTTTACGAGCGGCTTGAAAAAAAATATAAATAGAAAGGAACAAAAATGAAATAAATATCTGAGACCATTTTTGCCCTTGAGAAGACGCTCCGGTCCCCGGGAAGGGCAAAAACAACCCCCGCCCACCATGATGTAGGATGCTGACTAGGCCACGCCCACCATGGCCACACCCATCCAGAATAGGGCAGAGAACCCGTTGCTAAAATGTTTGAAGCCCACCCCTGGCCCTTTGCTGTTGGTCTTCTAAGGTCTGTCAATCGGATATCTAATTCCTCCGAATACGGAAGGCAAAAGGGGAAATCTCTCGTCAACCCATCAGCAAAGCAGAAGATTACAGATGTTTGCATCTGCCCTTGAGGGGTTGAAGGTCTTCTGGAAATGCTTCTGGAAATGCTTCTGGAAATGAAATTGGCCTCTTGAGTGACATCGCAGAATTCCCGTCCTTATCGTGTGTCACCTTTAGGCCTTGCTTAGCCAAGCTTCCTGTACTCCTCTTTACAATATTTTTGCGATGGATCTGTTTTGGGGGACGTTGTTAACATGAGCTGTTCGATCCCATTAGTCTCTGGCTTCGGTCCTTCAAATCCATTTGTCTGTAGATTTTATTTGATATAAAACACCCACTGACATTCCAATCTCCATTTTATGTCCTTAGGAAGAGCAGAAGTTATGGCTTGACATGTTTATCATTGTGAGGATGAGCCAATTATCTCTCTGCTGGGCTTGCTATTACAGATGTACCACGATAATTAGGGTCACAGATGGAGCCCAGAAATTGCTGCTGTGTTCAGAAAGGGTGCCATTTGCAAAGCTCTGGAAATGAGTAGGAAAGTAGATTCCCACTTCTTTTTTCTTTTCCTTCCTTCCTTCCTTCCTTCCTTCCTTCCTTCCTTCCTTCCTTCCTCCTTCCTTCCTTCCTTCTTTCCTCTCTCTCTCTCTTAACTTTTTTCTTTCTAGTTTTTTTTCTTGCTTGCTTGCTTTTTCTCTCTTCCCCTTCATTTCTTCCTTCCTTCCTTTCCTTCCTTTCCTCCCTCCTTCCTTCCTCTCTGTCTCTATCTCTTTCTTTCTTTTTTCTTTCTTTCTAGCTTTTCTGCTTGTTTGCTTTCTCTCTCTTTCCCTTCCTTCCTTCCTTCCCCCTCTTTCTCTTTTCTTTCTTTCTAGCTTTTCTGCTTGCTTGCTTTCTCTCTCCCTCCCTTCCTTCCTTTCCTTCCTTCCTTCCTTCCTTCCTTCCTTCCTCTCTCTGTCTGCCTCTCTCTCTCTATCTTTCTTTTTTCTTTCTTTCTAGCTTTTCTGCTTGCTTTATCTCTCCCCTTCCTTCCTTCCTTCCTTCCTTCCTTCCTTCCTTCCTTCCTCTGTCTGATTCTCTTTCTTTTTTCTTTCTTTCTAGCTTTTCTGCTAGCTTTCTCTCTCCCCTTCCTTCCTTCCTTCCTTCCTTCCTTCCTTCCTTCCTTCCTTCCTCTGTCTGATTCTCTCTCTTTTTTCTTTCTTTCTAGCTTTTTTCCTTGCTTGCTTACTTTCTCTCTCTCCCCCTTCCTTCCTTTCTTTGTTTCCTTCCTTCCTTTCTCTCTTTTTCTTTTTTCCCTTTCTTTCTAGCTTTTCTGCTTGCTTGCTTTCTCTCTCCCCCCTTCTTTCCTCCCTCCCTCTTTCTTTCTTTCTCTCTCTCTCTTTTTTTCTTTCTCTCCTTCCTTCCTCCCTCCCTCCCTCGCGCTCTCCCTCCCTCACACTTATGACCATCGGAGCATCTCCGTGGTCACGTGATCAAAACTCAGATACTTAGCAACTGGCATGTATTGAGGATGGTTGCAGTGTCCCAAGATCATTTGACCACGTTTTCTGACATGCAGATCAACGAGGAAGCCAGTTTCATGTAACAACTGGGTTACTAACTTAACAATTGTAGTGATTCACTTAACCACTGTGGCAGAAAGTTTGTAAAATGGGGCAAAAGCTCACTTAACAGCTGTCTTTCTTAGCAACAGAAAATTCTGGGCTCAGTTTTGGATCATAAATTGAGGACTACCTGTACATGAATTCATCTCTGTATATTTTGGTCAATAAAAGAGGAAAAGTTGCCCATTATTTATTATCCCAGGACTCTTTTTTATTTATTTATTATTTATTTATTAATTAGACTTATATACCGCTTCATAGGGATTTCAGCCCTCTCTAAGCGGTTTACAGATTTTTAGCAAATTGAGTCAGCAAATTGCCCCCACAGTCTGGGTCCTCATTTCACCCACCTCGGAAGGACGGAAGGCTGAGTCAACCTTGAGCCGGTGAGATTTGAACCGCTGAACTGCAGATAACAGTCAGCTGAAGTTGCCTCCAGTACTGCACCCTAACCACTGCGCCACCTCGGCTCTTTTAAACTTTCCAGTTCAAGTTACTGTCCAAGGACTCCCAAATGATCCATGGCTGATCTACTTTAGCAATTCTTATGACCTACCAGAGTTGGTTAAATGCTTCCACCTTTGTTGTTATTGTTGTTGTTAGTTGTGAAGTCGTGTCCGATCCATCATGACCCCATGGACAACGTTCCTCCAGGCCTTCCTGTCCTCTACCATCCCCTACTGCTCACACCTACTGCTTCAGTCACTCCATCCAGCCACCTCCTGTCGTCCCCTTCTTCTTTTGCCCTCAATCTTTCCCAGCATGAGGTTCTTCTCCAGGGAGTCCTTCCTTCTCATGAGGTGGCCAAAGTATTTGAGTTTCCTCTTCAGGATCTGGCCTTCTAAAGAGCAGTCAGGGTTGATCTCCTCTAGGACTGACCGGTTGGATCATCTTGCAGTCCAAGGGACTCGCAGGAGTCTTCTCTAGCACCAGAGTTCAAAGGCCTCCATTCTTTCGCACTCAGCCTTTCCTATGGTCCAGCCTTTAGAGCCATCCATTGCAACTGGGAAAATCACAGCCTTGACTATACACCCTTTTGTTGGCAGGGTGATGTCTCTGCTTTTTAGTAGGCTGTCTAGATTTGCCATAGCTTTCCTCCCCAGGACCAAGCGTCTTTTAATTTCTTGGCTGCAGTCCTCATCTGCGGTGATCTTGGAGCCCAGCTAAAGATTCCCCCTAGCTGAAGATAAAGATATCCTTGAGTTAAACAAGTGATTTCATGGATTCCTTGCAGGGCTTTTGTTGCTCAATGTTACAGAAATGTTTCCTTCGCTTCTCTTGAGACAGTTTTCTGAGAAAAGTGGAAGAAGTGTAGAGATGATGGATGGTGTCAGCAGACAGGACTGCCCCATCCCTGCTGCCGCGATGGTCGATGGAGGATTTTTTGCCGGACAGTGGGGTGAAGAAGGGCAGCAAAGCCAGAACAACCAACTACTACTTTTTCGTACAGGGCTGGCATATGGAAAAGTAGGACAGAAGAGTTATGCATAATCAATAGAGGTGCAGTGTAGGTGTTGGGAGTATACTCCTAGTGTTGGGTAGGCAATATATCTACCTTTATACAACAACAAATGGTGGTTGTTGGTTTAAATGAGTGGATGTACTTATCAGGTGTAATTAACTTTACTATAAGAAGGAGTCAAGAGAGCTCACTCTCTCTCTCTACTTGTCCTATGCTTGATGACTTGATGACTGGAATGTGAACTCCGACTGTAAGCAATTGTTTGTTCTTTGAATTGTGTTTGGACTAATATCTACTATCACTGCTTGTGAAGCAATTATCAGTAGTAAAGCTACTTGTTTTTACTAGCAGTGTCTGAAACTCTATTCGTGTGTTTCTACTAGCAACATTTTTTCTTTCTATCTGTACATTCCACTGCACTACTTTCTGTCTCTCAGTGGAGATACCCCTAATTGTAGGTGTTAGCAATGTGGGAAGTTAATTTTATAGTTTTCTGACAGCTCAAGGATAGATGGATAACTCTTTCACTTAGCAATGGGAAAGGACCAAACAGTCAATTAATTCCATTTTAATCCTATTTTAAGGAAGAAAATGTAGGAGAAGGACTGGCAGAGCCAGGGTGAGGGGTGAAAAGAGGGATTAACCTAGAACAATGATGACTAACCTTTTCCAGACTGAGTGCCTAAAGTGCGCATGAACCACCTAAATACAATGTGTGCCCCTGCACATGTGCCCCACATGCACCCACCCTCCCATGCATTCACCTACATGCATGACCCCCACACCCTGTGCATGTGAAGCAGAGACCCAAAGACCATCTGGCTGGAGAGAGGCGTACACACATTCATGGTAGAGCTGAACTGGAGCAATGGCTTGCATGCCATCAGAGAAGGTGCTGTGTGCCACCTCTGGCATGCATGCCATAAGTTTGCCATCATGGGCCTAGAATCACTACAGTGTCAGGTTTCCAAAGGATGTCCTAATTAATTTATGAGCCTCAGGCCAAGTTTCAAAAGAAATCCAGTCATTTATTAGGAACAGCATTTGGGCAATACCCAAGCGGAGTCAGATCTGACCTCACATAAGTTACAGCTGAACTTTCCCTCTGTTTTCCCCCTCCCCTCAGTCTGTGTCATAAATCACATTACTCTACAAGGTGCTCCAGCAAGCTTCAGAATTCCACACCTCACAAGCCTGCTTTGGTAATCTGAGATCCAACCTGGGCCAAAGGTATGCGTGGAATATGCTCCCCCCCCCCTTTACACCCATGGCAACTTGATAACAGACATGGAAGTGCTTTGCGAGTTGACATACATAGCCACAATAAACCAAGTCCAAGTGCTGTTGACCCTTATCTAACTCTAACCAGGTTCTGACCTTTATTTGAGAGGATTCCTGCGCATAGGCTTTTAGCAATAAATCACTTTAATTGAACCTTCGTGTTTGCACTTGGTCTTTTGCAGCTGATGTAAAATCATCCAATGGTGAAATTGGGAAGGATCAAAAGGATCATCTCCTCTAATCCACTGCAATTAAGCCATACTCAGCTACTTCTTAAAGCATCCAGATGCCGCAACCTCCATATTTAAACAGTTCCACTTTTATACCGTTGTGTAACAGGCAGTAGGAACAGCCTTGAGGAGAGGAGGAAGGGTTCCGATCAAGGCAACTGCCAGATCAAGGAAATATGAGTACAAGGCAGAAATGTAATTGGGGTAAGTGCTGAAGAGAGCACCTTGTCAGAGTTTGTTACAGCAATCACCTCCAGAAAGCACACAGAGGTAACTGATTCAGCAAGATTCATTAACTTCTCTTTATATATAATAATATACAAGACCAAAAGCAGGTTTTTCTAACATGGTAGCAAAATACAAGCAAACACAGGCAGAAGAGAAAACAGTTTCAGTTTCAATTGAGAGCAGCAGACTAGTTTTTAGGTCAGCACAGACTCAGAGCTTTAGTACAGAACAGTTGAACTAAGCCACACCCAGGCTCCTTGCTGTCTCCTTGTTGCTCACACAGCAAATGCTGTTTCAGTTTCCAAACAGTCCCCATTGGCTGACTCAGTTGCTATGCCTATTCATTGGCTGACTTTGTTACCATGTCTTCCCATGAACTATCATGCACTGACAGACCTGTCCTAGTTCTTATGCAGATAAAGAGCTAGTTTGGTCTAGTTATTAAGGCACTAGGCTAGAAAGCAAGAGATAGTGAGTTCTGGTCCTGCTTTTAGGCATGGAAGTTGTCTGGGTGACTTGGGCTAATCACCAGGAGACTGTGAATTCTAGTTCATTCTTAGACATGAAAGGTGGGGTTGGGCCAATCACCAGAAGACAGTGAATTCTAGTCCTGTCTTAGATATGAAAGGCAGCTTGGAGATTTTGGCCCAATCACCAGGAGGTGGTGAGTTCTAGTTCTACCTTAGGCATGAAAGCTGACGTGATGGATTTGTGGGTGTGGGGACAAGATCATGACCTTTCAACTGGGTGGGAATCATAGGTAACTTCCAGAATTGGGATTCCACAGATGTGCCAAGATGTCTGACTTATTGGAACTTTAAGGATCATTTTGCCTTGGACTCTGATTTAATTCTGCATGATACTTGGAACCCCGACAGCTCATTCTATTGAATAAGCACACCAAATGTATTAGAATGTTGGTCTATTCAGTTGTTGTGTGGGTGTGGCCATGATGGGCGTGGCCTAGTTGGCCTCCTGCACCACAGCAGGGGGGGGGGCTTTTTCCCCCTCTCCAGGCTCCGGAGGTGTCAGTCCTGCAACCCATCGTTTCTTTTTGGACTTCAGGCCTGCCACACTTTCTCCTATTCATTTTCTATTGTGGGAAAATGGGAAGGGGGGATTATATGGAGTTGGGTAATATGTAGCCATAACAAAATTCTTTCTAGAAAACCAAAGTCATCCTTGGTCTCTGCACCTCTGCACTTGACCGGAACTGGATGGGTGGAACAGACACACAAACACAGAGAGACGAAGACAGATATAGGTAGGTAAGTAGGTAGGTAGGTAAGTAGATCGATCGATCGATCGATTGATCGAGAGAGAGAGAGAGAGAGAGAGAGAGAGAGAGAGAGAGAGAGAGAGAGAAAGATAGAGAGATAGAGATAGATAGATAGATAGATAGAGATAGAGATAGAGAGATAGAGAGATAGAGAGATAGAGAGATAGAGAGATAGAGAGATAGAGAGAGATAGAGATAGAGATAGAGATAGAGATAGAGATAGATAGAGATAGAGATAGAGATAGAGATAGAGATAGAGAGAGAGAGAGAGAGAGAGAGAGAGAGAGAGAGAGAGAGAGAGAGAGAGAGAGAGAGAGAGATTTCTGTCCCAGGAATTCAACCAAGTGGAGTCAACTGTGACTCACCACAGAATATTTCTCTTTCCCCCTCTTTTAATTGATACATATAGGTGTACAATTATGGAAGAAATATAATATTTCAGGCTGCGAATTACAGGGTAAGTCAGACTCTTGCCACCAGCTTAATTACAAACGACTGTTTCATGCATAGCTCGCCTATAAATAAGAGTCGGAAGGTGGGAAGCAGAGCTATTTAAACATGGCTCTCCTTGCTGAATAACGAGCGGGGAGAGAAGGGAAGGTGACAAGGAGACAAAAGGGATGAAGTGTTTGGGAAAATATACAGATGTTGATGCTATAATTATGCCAAGACTTCCTATTTTGCATATACTTTGCCTGCCGATTAGTCAAATTAATGTCAAGGGGGAAACTAGGGATGAACAGTTAATGGAGCTTGTTTGGGGATCTGATTCAACAGGTTGATTCTCACAGATGTCTCTTCTATTTTATTTGTAAAGGCTATCAGAGTTTTGAGCACACACAACATATTTTGATACTGCCTCTAGGCCTTGGGAGCAACAACCTGGATGAACCCAACGGCAGGGACTTGTTCGATGTTTCTGTATTTCTGGGGTCCTTGGTGCCCACTGAGCTTGGTTGTTTCCATGCAGATGTTTCATTACCCAACTAAGTAACTTTGTCAGTGTTAGAAGCAGAGGTAGCATTCTGGAGAACTGGTAGCAGAAATTTTGAGTAGTTCGGAGAACCGCTTCATACCACTTCTGACTGGCCCCACTCCCATCTATTCCCTGCCTCCCGAATTCCAGCTGATTGGGAGGGAATGGAGATTTTACAGTATCTTTCCCCTGTTATGCCCACCGAGCCACGTCCACCAAGCCACACCATGCCCAGCAAGTCATGCCCACAGAACTGGTAGTAAATTTTTTGAATCACACCACTGGTTAGAAGGGAGTAGGGTTTATGGAAAGGAGGAGGAGAAAGATGGTGGTGGTGAGGAGGAGGAGGAGGAGGAGGAGGAGGAGGAGAGGAGGAGGAGGAGGAGGAGGAGGAGGATGGGGTTCTTGGTTTTCTCTGAACTTGGTTGTTTTGCTTGCATGTGTTTCATTACCCAACTAAGTAACTTCATCAGTGTTAGAAGTAGAGGTGGTATTCTGGAGAACTGGTATGGGAAACTTTGAGTAGTTCAGAGAACTGGTAAATACCACCTCTGACTGGCCCTGCCTCCATCTATTCTCTGCCTCCTGAGTCTCAGCTGAGGGAATGGGGATTTTGCAGTATCCTTCCCCTGCTATGCCCACCAAGCCACGCCTACCAAGCCACGCCATGCCCACCAAGCCATGCCCACAGAACCGGTAGTAAAAAAAATTGAATCCCACCACTGGTTAGAAGGGAGTGGGGTTTGCGGAAAGGAGGAGGAAGTGGTGGTGGTGGTGGTGGTTGTGGTGGTGGTGGTGGTGGTGGTGGTGGTGGTGGTGGTGGTGGTGGTGGAGGAGGAGGAGGAGGAGGAGGAGGAGGAGGAAGACTATGAGGTCCTTGGTGTTCTCTGAACTTGGTTGTTTTTCTTGCAGGTGTTTCATTACCCAACTAAGTAACCTCATCAGTAGGGTTTGTGGAGAGGAGGAGGGGGAGGAAGAAGAAGAGGAGGAGGAGGACTGTGGAGTCCACAGTGTGGTTGTAAATTGATGGCTACCTATAGTTGAAGTTTAGTCCATACGAAAGAGAAATGGCTAGAGAATACCAGATTGGACTGGACTAGACTAGACTAGACTAGACTGGACTAGAATAGAATAGAATAGAATAGAATAGAATAGAATAGAATAGAATAGAATAGAATAGAATAAAGCTATACATTACAACTTAGCAATAGCAGTTAGACTTATATACCGCTTCATAGGGCTTTCAGCCCTCTCTAAGCGGTTTACAGAGTCAGCATATTGCCCCCAACAACAATCCGGGTCCTCATTTTACCCACCTCGGAAGGATGGAAGGCTGAGTCAACCCTGAGCCGGTGAGATTTGAACAGCCGAACTGCAGTCAGCTGAAGTAGCCTGCAGTGCTGCATTTAACCACTGCGCCACCTCGGCAACTTAGTTTGAATGTATACATATACATGGTGGGGAAAAAAAGAATCTTGTGAATTTACCAGACGGATGGCCTAGGGAACAAAACTGTTACAGAATCTGGTAATCCTGTTAGAAATACTTTGAAACCTCCTCTCAGAGGGGAGTGAAAGAAATACTCCGTAAAATGGGTGTGTAGGGTCTCTACTAATGCTTTGAGCTCTAAGCACATACTAGCCCTGATAAGCAGTATCCTGAATAATGGGAAGATAATCTGTAATCTTCCTATAATCTTCCCCACTGTCCTCACCACTCTCTGTAGAGTCTTTCTATCTCAGGCATTGCTGCCACCAAACCAAACAGGGATGCAGTTTGTTAAAAGGCTCTCAATCGGGCCTCTGTAAAAAGTGGCCAAGAATGAAGTAAAAAGATGTCCTCACCTTTTGTAGCAGCAATTGGCAGCAGCAGATGTAGGAGTCTGTTTCTAATTCAGTGACCTTGAACATTATTAGCCAAGGATCGCAAAGACCTAACCGCAGGTAGCCAAGAGACACTCATCCTTTATCCTACCTTTCCTTGGTACACTTCAGCTGGAGCCGGAGGTTACGTCTTGTGCTAGAAAAAAGGGAATGCCATTTTGAAACTGGAGCAGGAAGTTCAAATTGTCTTCTCAGCAGGAAAAACGGTGAGCTGAATATGATCTCATCAGGTCGTGCCCTTCAAATCCATTTTCTCAGTTATGGCCACTCCATACTGAGCAGGTCATGTGAAAGAAACCTCACGTTGTCAGGCATTTAGCGGGCAAGGCATTTTTTCCTTAGCTAAGGCGAAGTCTGCAAGATCAACAGAGAAGCAGCATTCCAGAATTTGAGAGGTTGCCCCAAAGAAGAAGAGGGGAGTCAGCTTATTCTCCAAAGCACCAGAAGGCGGGACAAGAAACAATGGGTGGAAATCAATGAAGGAGAGAAGCAACTTGGAATTAAGGAGAAACTTCCTAATAGGAAGGACAATTAACCAGGGGAAAAAGCTCCCCTTCAGACATTGTGGGTGTTTCAACACTGGATGTGTTTAAGAACAGACTGAATAGTCAATTGTCTGAAGTGGTATAGGGTCTCCTGCTTGAGCAGGGGGCTGGACTAGAAGACCTTCAAGGTCCCTTCCAACTTTATTCCAATTGGAATCATGTTCTTCCAGAGGGATTTGTGAGATCCGATACTTTCATCCAAAGCAGGGTTGTGTTCTGGTGCTATCAACTCTCCCCTGTCCCATTTCTTGCCTGTGCATGAAATCTTACATTGCAAGTACAAAAATGGTCACAACACTTCCTCTGTCTTTCAATGTAGTCCAAAGGGTGGGAGAAAAGGGTCCTATTGCTTTATCCTCTTCTCTTCTCTTCTCTTCTCTTCTCTTCTCTTCTCTTCTCTTCTCTTCTCTTCTCTTCTCTTCTCTTCTCTTCCCTTCCCTTCCACTCCACTCCACTCCACTCCACTGCACACCATTCCATATTTTCTCTCTTCTCTTCTCTTCTTTTCTCTTGCCTTGCCTTGCCCCACCTTATCCTATCCTATCCTATCTGATCCTATCCTATCCGATGGTATCCTATCTTATAGTATCCAATCCTATCCAATCTTTCCTTTCCTTTCCTATCCTATCTGATCCAATCCTATCCTATAGTATCCAATCCTATCCTTTCCTACCCTATCCTTTCCTATCCTATTCTATCTGATCCAATCCTATCCTACCCTACCCTTTCATTTTTCATTTTAATGTTTTATTTTATTTATTAAAAGTCTGTGCTTCCCATACTTGACTGAAGGGACACTTGACTGAAGCCGAGGTGGCGCAGTGGTTAGAGTGCAGCACTGCAGGCTACTTCAGCTGACTGCAGTTCAGCAGTTTGCCGGTTCAAATCTCACCGGCTCAAGGTTGACTCAGCCTTCCATCCTTCCGAGGTGGGTGAAATGAGGACCCAGACTGTGGGGGCGATATGCTGACTCTGTAAACTGCTTAGAGAGGGCTGAAAGCCCTATGAAGCGGTATATAAGTCTAACTGCTATTGCTATTGCTATCACCAACAGCATCATCATATGCTGCCCATCTCAATGACGAGCAACTCTGGAGGGCTTTACAACATCATAAAACTGTGATATAAAGCAATTAAAGCGTTAAACATGAAAACTTATCCAAAAACTAGATTAAAAAAAAAACCCCAATACATAAAAAAGATGGGGGGGAGGGATATTCTTCTTAGCTTACTAAGCCACCCAGAGTTACCCTGTGGCAAGATGGATGACCGATTTAAAAAAGAAAACCCTCCCTTTTTATAACCCTGTAATCCCTTAATTCGGTGTAATGTTGGGGAGACTGGACAGAGCTCAGCATTTTCTGGCCAGATGCCCTTCCTGATGCCTACATGGAGTTCCCAGAAGATTTTTTTTCTCCCTTTGGTCTGCGACTGCCTTATTCTGGTTTGACACCTCTTGTTCCTGTCCACCTGTTTCCCTTCCCCCTTTCATTTGTTTTCTTCCCTCCAGCTCAAACTTCCCCCAATTCCTTCCTCCACCCTTCCTTTCCATTTATGGCAGGATGCCAACGAAGCAAAATGAAGCGATTGAAGATGGCAGACCTAACAGCCTCTTTGTTCTACATAGTGTCTCTTGCAGTCCTTACACTGTTTATTGTAGCAGTTAGCAATAGCAATAGCAGTTAGACTTATATACCGCTTCATAGGGCTTTCAGCCCTCTCTAAGCAGTTTACAGAGTCAGCATATTGCCCCCAACAATCCGGGTCCTCATTTTACCCACCTCGGAAGGATGGAAGGCTGAGTCAACCCTGAGCCGGTGAGATTTGAACAGCCGAACTGCAGAACTGCAGTCGGCTGAAGTAGCCTGCAGTGCTGCATTTAACCACTGCGCCACCTCGGCTCTTAGATGATCCCTGTTTTTTCTTCTAGGTCTGCTGAGTCTTTTGCTTTAGTAATTCTTGTACATATAGGCATTTGACATTAATGAGTCTCCTATATAGCAGAGAGCACAAGCTAAGGTGGAGAAAGGTGGCAGGGGTTTGTGTTGGGGTTCACTATTGGATATGACCTCTGGGGCACAGGTGGGACATCTACCATGTGAGGTGAACACCAAACAGATAAGAAAACATGCAGCAGTGGTGCCTTTAGAATACAGAGCTCCTAACAAACTCTTTATCGATACACTTGGGTTAAAAAAATGGAACTGAGTCATAACATACACACACCTCTATTAAACCTTTAAGGCCAGGGAGTCACCTTTGACATTTTAAGGTTGTTCTTTTTTTTTCTACTCCAGGGCCATCTTTGTTTAATTCATACGACAAGACATTGCTTAGAATTGTTAATTGTGGGCAGCCAAAAAAGCTAATGCAATCCTAGACTCAAGATTGCATGAAGTGTTAATGCCACTTTAAATATGCCTTAGGACAGTGTTTCTCAACCTTGGCAACTTGAAGATGTCTGGACTTCAACTCCCAGAATTCCCCAGCCAGCATTCGCTGGTATTCTGGGAGTTGAAGTCCGGACATCTTCAAGTTGCCAAGGTTGAGAAACACTGCCTTAGGAAGACTACTCTTGGAATAGCACAGTAGTGGGATTCAAATAATTTAACAACTGGTTCTCTGCCCTAATGAGCATTTGGGTAGGTGGGGCTCAGTGGTCATGTGACTAGGTGGGCATGGCCAACTCAACGCCACTCAGGTCGATGGACTCTTCGCCTTAGCTGTTACAATGGTAATAAGGGTTAACCGGAGAGGCAGTTTCTGTAAGCAGGGCAATAAAGATCAGGCTAGAAACAACACCAGAATGTTTCCTTCCTGTCTTCCTTACAGGATGAGCCCTGTAAAGTGGGAAAAAACAAAAGGAGATTTCTTCCAACAATCGGTTCTCTGAACTACTTAGAAAGTTACCAACCGGTTCTCCCGAATAGGTGCGAACTGGGTGAATCCCACCACTGGAATAGCACATCCACGTTTGGTCACTGCAACATAAAAAAAAAAGATGTGGAGACTCTAGAAAGAGTTCAGAGAAGAGCAACAAAGATGATTAGGGGACTGGAAGTCAAAACATATGACGAACGGTTGCAGGAACTGGGTATGTCTAGTCTAGTGAAAAGGAATAGGGGTGACTTAATAGAAGGGTTCCAATATCTAAGGGGCTGCCACAAAGAAGAGGGGGGCAACCTATTCTCCAAAGCACCTGAAAGCAGAATAAGAAACAATGGATGGAAACTAACCAAGGAGACAAGAAACCTGGAACTAAGGAGAGACCAAATCTAGAACAAAGGGGGAAAAATATTCTAACAGGCAGGACAATTAATTAGTGGAATGGCTTCCCTCCAGAACTTGTGGTTACTCCATCACTGGAGGTTTTTAAGAAGAGATTGGATAACCATTTGTCTGAAATGGCATAGGTTTCCTGCATGGGCAGGAGGTTGGAGTAGATGACCTCCAAGGTCCTTTTCCAACATTTGTTATTATGATAAATTAGGAGGGAAGTGAAACTTACCTCCAATATCCAAGATTATAAATTAGTCAACTTCCATTAAACTAGGAGAGACATGATAGCAATCTTCCAATATCTCAGGGGCTGCCAGAAAGAAGAGGGAGTCAACTTATTCTCCAAAGCATCTGAAAGCAGGACAAGAAGCAATGAATGGAAACTAATCAAGGGGAGAACCAACCTAGAATTAAGGAGAAAATTCCTGATACTTAGAACAGTTAATCAGTGGAACAACTTGCCTCCAGAAGTTGTGAAGGCTCTAGTCCTGGAGCTTTTAAAGAAGATGTTGGATAACCATTTGTCTCTGAAGTGGCGTCGTTTCCTGCCTAAGCAGGGAGTTGGTAGAGAACTCCTAAAAATTTCCCAGCAAGCACAACCTCTGAGGATATCTGCCCTAAATATTTCCAAACTCAACCTCATCTCCTGAAGACTCATTCTGAGAAGGGCTTTGCAATTAAGTGTTAAATCCTTAAGGCATAATTTAGAGAAAGTCGATACTTTCCCTTTCTGTCTTGTGTCTTTTTATGGGACTTTCAACCAGCAAGCGTTCAAGTAATAAAGCCATGGCAACATCACAGAAAGTGCGCAACTGGGCAATATTTGATCCCCTAGTCATCAATGCTGGTGACTCTAAATAGAATTGAGGTCAGGTATTCTTTCTGATGTCCAAAATGGAACACATTTGGAGGTATATATAAATGGCTCTCTCTCTCTCTCTCTCTCTCTCTCTCTCTCTCTCTCTCTCTCTCTCTCTCTCTCTCTCTCTCACTCTCACTCTCACTCTCACTCTCACTCTCACTCTCACTCTCACTCACTCTCTCTCTCTCTCTCTCTCTCTCTCTGTGTGTGTGTGTGTGTGTGTGTGTGTTCGTTCCAACATAACTCTGGAACACCTTGAGCAATTTCAACCAAACTTGGTACACAGATGACTTATTCTCTGGAAACAAATACTGTGGGGGCAAGACATCCCTAATACCCCTTGGGGCGGGGTGTTCTGTTAAGATACAGCCTGTTGTGCCTTAAAGTGGCTTCTACTGTACTGCCTTAAAATGGCTTCTACTGTACAGTGCAGTGGAGCTGCCGTGGTAATGGCTTCATAGTACTCCACAAGGGAGTTCCCTCTGGAAAGGGGAAAATCCAATATTAGAAATTATGTTTGGTCTGGACATTTTCAACAAAGCTTTGATTATTTTTGAGGACAAATGTATGGCTTCTGGGGATACAGGGTAAACATATGTAACTAATTTAATTGTTGCCAAAACCAGGGCTTTTCCTGCCTAATACAGGATTAGGATAAATAAATTCGGGGCAACATCGGGTTATCAAATAGTATTAAAATAAAATAAAATAATAAAATAAATAATAAAATAAAAGAATAAAAGAAAAGAAAAGAAAATAATAAAATAAAAGAAAATAATAATAAAATAAATAATAAAATAATAAAATAATAAAATAATAAAATAAATAATAAAATAATAAAATAAATAATAAAATAATAAAATAATAAAATAATAATGAAATAATAATAAAATAAAATAATAAAAGAAAAGAAAAATATATAATAAAATAATAAATAAAATAAAATAAAATAATAATAAGGAATGTCCTGTATTTTTCTTATGAGGATAGTCAATTTAATCTACACAATCTTCAGTCCTGCAATTCACTCTCTTTCCTTAGGCCTGTTTCATTAAATGTCAGCAGAAAGCAGGGATGGGTCAAAAGTGGAATCGAGTAGTATGTCTATTTACAGCCACACAAAGACTATGAAACAACATGGCAATTATTACAAGCTAATGAAGCAAAGAACATTGAAGCGAACTCTTACACTCAGATGGGTCTTTATTCTCCTTCCAGCTCACCCTTCGCTACTGAAGGACAAGGGACATTACAGAATGCAGAATAACAAGAAGGGAGCTTGGAAGTAACAAATTGACAGAATTGGATGGTACCTTCAAGGTCTTCTAGTCCAAACTTCTGCTCAGACAGGAATCCCTATATCTTCTTCTATTTTCTCTCTATATATAAACGTGGGTGTGGGTTTGCGTGTTCCAGCATAACTCTGGAACGCCTTGAGCATTTTCAACCAAACTTGGTACACAGATAACTTACACTCTAGAGAAATGTATTGTGGGGGTAAGACACCCCTAAAACACCTTGGGTGTGTGTTCTGTTAAGATACAGCCTGTTATGCCTTAAAATGACTTCTACTGTACAGCTGTGAAATGGCTTCTACTATGCTGCACAGTGAAATTGCCATGGTAGCAGCTTCACAGTACTCCACAAGGGGGCTCCCTCTGGGAAGGGGGAAAATCCAACATTAGAAATTACATTTGGTCTGGACATTTTCCTCCTATAAATAAATACTCGGGCAACATCGGGTTATCAGCTAGTCCTTTCATACAAGTGGTTGTCCAATCTCTTCTTAACAACTTCTGCTGTTGGAGCACCCACAACCTCTGGAGGCAAGTCAGTCTTCTGGTCCAATCCCATGCTCAAACAAGAGACCCTATATTATTCCGAACAAGTGGTTGTCCAACCTCTTCTTAAAAATCTTCAGTGATGAAGCACTCACACTGTCTGGAGGCAAGCTGTTCCAGTGATGGATTGTTCTCACTGTCAGGAATATCTCCTTAGTTCTAGGTTGCTTCTCTCCTTGATAATCATCCATCCGTTCCTTCTTGTCCTGCCCTCAGATACTATGGAGAGTAGGTTGATCTCTTCTTTATGACATCCCATCAAATATTGGAACACTGCTATCCATGTCAACCAATGAAACAGTTTGCTTTCGGAAGTTGTGGGAGCTTCATCACTGGAGGCTTTCAAGAAGAGACTGGACTGCCATTTGTCAGAAATGGTGTAGTGTCTCCTGCTTGGGCGGGGGGTTGGATTAGATGACCTACAAGATCCCTTCCAACACTTAATCTAATCTAATCCCAGTGCTTCTTTTTTCCTTAGACTCAACATATCCAGTGTCAGGGTTCCAAATAGCATCCAAAACTAATTCAGAGTCCACGGCAAAGCATTCCTCAAAGTTCCAGTTTATTAAGAGAGCCATGTTGGCACATCTGGGAAAACTCACACTTAAGGCTTCCTGGTTTCCCCACCCAGTTGAAAATTCAAAATCTTGCCCCCCACACCCACAAATCCATCACTTGGTCTAATCTTCCACTGTCACGCTGGCAGTTTCCACCCATCCAGTTCTGGTCAGGTGCAGAGGCGCAAAGACAAAGGATAATGACCTTGGCTTTCTAGAAAGAATGTTGTTATGGCTACACAGCATCTTATTCCATACAATCCCCCCCTCTCATTTTCCCACAATAGAAAATGCATAGTAGAATAATAGAAAGTGTGGCAGGCCAAAGATCCAAAAGAAACGATGGCTGCAGGCCTGACATCCAGTCCCCATATTTTTCCAAGTGTGGTCTTAGCAAAGGATTATGAAGTGGTATTAATTCTTCTCCTGATCTT